>NC_041384.1:289146570-289184898 GCF_002162155.2 Triticum dicoccoides
AACATCTAGATTTTTATTTCTTTCAATCCCACTTTCATCAATTTCATCATTAAGATCTAAATACTCCGAATTTTTAGAACGCCTTCTAGGTAAAGGAAGATAATATTCAGTTTCATCAAGATTCATATTGCAAAATAAAGATTTAATTGGAGACACATCAATAACTTTTAGATCTTCATCTTGATTTTCATAGGAATTGGAAGAACATGCTTTAATAAAAGGCCTCTTTGGAAGCACGCATCCTAGCGGTTCTTTCTTTACACTCATCAATTGAAATTCTCATGGCTTTAAGAGACTCATTGATATCATGCTTAGATGGAATAGATGTAAGTTTCAAAGCATCAACATCAAGAGCAATTCTATCAACGTTCCTAGCCAAATCATCAATCTTAAGCAATTTTTCTTCAATCATAGCATTAAAATTATTTTGCGAATAAATAAATTATTTAATATTAGATTCAAAATCAGAGGGCATCTTATTATAATTTCCATAAGAGTTGTTGTAGGAATTCCCATAATTATTAGAAGGATTACTAGGATAAGGCCTAGGATTAAAATTCCCTCTATAAGCGTTGTTACCAAAATTATTCCTACCAACAAAATTCACATCCATAGATTCATTGTTATTCTCAATCAAAGTAGACAAAGGCATATCATTAGGATCAGAAGAAACACTCTTAGTAGCAAATAATTTCATAAGTTCATCCATCTTTCCACTCAACACATTAATTTCTTCTATCGCATGCACTTTTTTATTAGATGATCTTTCAGTGTGCCATTGAGAATAATTAACATAATAGTATCTAGGAGTTTAGTAGCATCTCCTAAAGTGATTTCCATAAAAGTACCTCCCACGGCCGAATCTAAAAGATTGCTAGAAGCAAAATTCAATCCGGCATAAAAATTTTGTATAATCATCCACAAATCCAAACCATGAGTAGGGCAATTACGTATCATTAATTTCATTCTCCCCAAGCTTGTGCAACATGTTCATGATCAAGTTGTTTAAAGTTCATAATAACGTTTCTAAGGGAGATGATCTTAGCGGGAGGAAAATACTTAGAGATAAAAGCATCTTTGCACTTGTTCCATGAATCAATACTATTCTTAGGCAAAGACGAAAACCAAGCTTTAGCACGATCTCCTAGCCAAAAAGGAAATAGCTTCAATTTAATGACATCATTATTGACATCTTTTTTCTTTTGCATATCACATAAATCAATGAAGCTATTTAGATGAGTAGCAGCATCTTCACTAGGAAGGCCGGCGAATTGATCTTTCATAACAAGATTCGACAAAGTAGTAATAATTTCATAAGATTCAGCATCGGTAAGAGGAGCAATCGGAGTGCTAAGGAAATCATTATTATTGGTATTGGTGAAGTCACACAATTTGGTAGTATCTTGAGCCATCACGACAAACAAGCAATCTAACACACGAGCAAACAAGAGCAAACGGGCAAAAGAGACAAATAGAGAGAGGGGGTAGAGAGAGAGAGGGCGAATAAAACGGCAAGGGTGAATTGGGGGGAGAGGAAAAGGAGAGGCAAATGGAAAATAGTGTAATGCGAGAGAAAAGGATTGTGATGGGTACTTGGTATGTTGACTTTTGCGCAGACTCCCCGGCAACGGCGCCAGAAATCCTTCTTGCTACGTCTTGAGCTTGTCTTGGTTTTCCCCGAAGAGGAAGGGATGATGCAGCAGAGTAGTATAAGTATTTCCCTCAGTTTTTGAGAACCAAGGTATCAATCCAGTAGGAGGCCACGCTCAAGTCCCTCGTACATGCACAAAATGATAGCTACTCGCAACCAACGCGATTAGCGGTTGTCAAGCCCTTCACGGTCACTTACGAGAGTGAGATCTGATAGATAGAATATTTTTGGTATTTTTGGTATAAAGATGCAAAGTAAAAAGGAAAGGCAAAGTAAATAGCAAAACAATATTAAAGTGATGGATATTAATATGATGAGAATAGACCCGGGGGCCATAGGTTTCACTAGTGGCTTCTCTCAAGAGCATAAGTATTCTACAGTGGGCAAACAAATTACTGTTGAGCAATTGATAGAATTCAGGATAATTATGAGAATATCTAGGCATGATCATGTATATAGGCATCACGTACGTGATAAGTAGACCGAAACGATTCTGCATCTACTACTATTACTCCACTCATCGACCGCTATCCAGCATGCATCTACAGTATTAAGTTAAAAACAGAGTAACGCCTTAAGCAAGATGACATGATGTAGAGAGATAAATTCATGCAATATGAAATAAACCTCATCTTGTTATCCTCGATGGCAACGATGCAATACGTGCCTTGCTGCCCCTTCTGTCACTGGGAAAGGACACCGCAAGATCGAACCCAAAGCTAAGCACTTCTCCCATGGCAAGAACAACCAATCTAGTTGGCCAAACCAAACGGATAATTCGAAGAGACTTGCAAAGATAACCAATCATGCATAAAAGAATTCAGAGAAGATTCAAATATTATTCATAGATTGACTTGATCATAAACCCACAATTCATCGGTCTCAACAAACACACCACAAAAAGAAGATTACATCGAATAGATCTCCATGAGAGAGGGGGAGAACTTTGTATTGAGATTGAAAGAGAGAGAAGAAGCCATCTAGCTACTAACTATGGACCTGAAGGTCTGAGGTAAACTACTAACTCTTCATCGGAGGGGCTATGATGATGTAGAAGCCCTCCGTGATGACGGCCCTCTTCCGGCGGAGCTCCAGAATAGGTCCCAAGATGGGATCTCGTGGACACAGAAAGTTGCGGCGGTGGAATTAGGTTTTTGGCTCCTGTTCTGATCGTCTGGAGGAGCAACGATGGGCCCACGAGGCAGGGGGGCGCGCCCTAGGGGGGGGCGCCCCCACCCTCGTGACCGCCTGTTTTGTTCCTTGGAGCAGGGTCCAAGTCTCCTGGATCACGTTCGGCGGAGGTACATGATACGTCTCCAACGTATCGTATTTTATGGAGGATAGTATACGTCCAAATCTCCTGGCCCGCAGCTGGCAAACGTTCGCCCACACACGCAGTCTAAACAGGCGGTGCACCCTCCACTTCAAGTATGATGGCGCATCGACCCTCTTCGTGAGGGTGTTCGGGGAAGACGGTCACTGCGCTAGATGCTGCCACGAAGACAACGACGATGCTGGCGAGGTGCTTGGCCTTGGCGATGGCCGTGACGAGCACGAGGGTGAACTCGCCCTCGGTGGAGCCACGGTTCGCCCAGCTACGGTAGCTCTGATAACCCACAAGTATAGGGGATCGCAACAGTTTTCGAGGGTAGAGTATTCAACCCAAATTTATTGATTCGACACAAGGGGAGCCAAAGAATACTCTCAAGTATTAGCAGGTGAGTTGTCAATTCAATCACACCTGGAAACTTAGTATCTGCAGCAAAGTATTTAGTAGCAAAGTAATATGATAGTAGTGGTAACAGTAGCAAAAGGTAACAGTAGTAAAAGTAATGTTTTTGGTATTTTGTAGTGATGATAGTAATTGCAACGGAAAAGTAAATAAGCGAAGAACAATATATGGAAATCTTGTAGGAAATGGATCGGTGATAGAGAATTATGCCGGATGCGGTTTATCATGTAACAGTCATAAATTAGGGTGACACAGAACTAGCTCCAGTTCATCAATGTAATGTAGGCATGTATTCCGGATATAGTCATACGTGCTTATGGAAAACAACTTGCATGACATCTTTTGTCCTACCCTCCCGTGGCAGCGGGGTCCTTACGGAAACTAAGGGATATTAAGGCCTCCTTTTAATAGAATACCGGAACAAAGCATTAACACATAGTGAATACATGAACTCCTCAAAGTACGGTCATCACCGGTAAGTATCCTGATTATTGTCACTTCGGGGTTAACGGATCATAACACATAATAGGTGACTATAGACTTGCAAGATAGGATCAAGAACTCTCATATATTGATGAAAACATAATAGGTTCAGATCTGAAATCATGGCACTCGGGCCCTAGTGACAAGCATTAAGCATAGCAAAGTCATAGCAACATCAATCTCAGAACATAGTGGATACTAGGGATCAAACCCTAACAAAACTAACTTGATTACATGATAGATCCCATCCAACCCATCATCGTCCAGCAAGCCTACGATGGAATTACTCACGCATGGCGGTGAGAATCATGAAATTGGTGATGGAGGATGGTTGATGATGACAATGGCGACGGATTCCCCTCTCCGGAGCCGCGAACGGGCTCCAGATCAGCCCTCTCGAGAGGTTTTAGGGCTTCGCGGCGGCTCCATATCGTAAAATGCGATGAATTCTTCTCTCTGATTTTTTTCTCCCCGAAAGCAAATATATAGAGTTGGTCTTGAGGTCAGAGGAGCTCCAGGGGGCCCACGAGGTAGGGGGGCATGCCCTAGGGGGGCAGGCGCGCCCCCACCCTCGTGGACAGGTGGTGGGCCCCTTGGCCTTCATATTTTGCAAGGATTTTTTTATATTTTCCGAAAAGGTGTTCCATGAAGTTTCAGGTCATTCTGAGAACTTTTGTTTCTACACATAAATAACACCATGGTAATTCTGCTGAAAACAGCGTCAATCCGGGTTAGTTCCATTCAAATCATGCAAGTTAGAGTCCAAAACAAGGGCAAAAGTTTTTGGAAAAGTAGATACGACGGAGACGTATCAACTCCCCCAAGCTTAAACCTTTGCTTGTCCTCAAGCAATTCAGTTGATAAACTGAAAGTGATAAAGAAAAACTTTTACAAACTCTGTTTGCTCCTGTTGTTGTAAATATGTAAAGCCAACATTGAAGTTTTCAGCAAAGATTATAAGTAACCACATTCACAATAACGCTTAGGTCTCAAGTTTACTCATATCAATGGCATAATCAACTAGCGAGCAATAATAATAAATCTCGGATGACAACACTTTCTCAAAACAATCATAATATGATATAACAAGATGGTATCTCACTAGCCCTTTATGGGACCGCAAAACATAAATGCAGAGCACCTTTAAAGATCAAGGATTGACTAGACATTGTAATTCGTGGTAAAAGAGATCCAGTCCAGCCATACCCAATGTAAACTAACAATAATGAATGCAAATGATAGCGGTGCTCTCCAACTGGTGCTTTTTACTAAGAGGATGATGACTGAGCATAAAAGTAAATAGATAGGCCCTTCGCAGAGGGAAGCGGGGATTTGTAGAGGTGCTAGAGCTCGGTTTTGAAATAGAGGTGAATAATGTTTTGAGCGGTATACTTTCATTGTCAACATAACAACCAAGATATGGCAATATCTTCCATGCTACACACATTATAGGCGGTTCCCAAACAGAATGGTAAAGTTTATACTCCCCCTTCCACCAACAAGCATCAATCCATGGCTTGCTCGAAACAACGAGTGCCTCCAACTAACAAGAGTCCCAGGGGGAGTTTTGTTTGCAATTATTTTGATTTAGTTTGCATAAAGCATGGGACTGGGCATCCCAGTGACCAGCCATTTATCTCGTGAGTGAGGAGCGGAGTCCACTCCTCTTGAGAATAAGCCGCATAACATGGAAGATACGGACAGCCCTAGTTGATACATGAGCTATTCGAGCATACAAAAACAGGATATTTATTTGAAGGTTTAGAGTTTGGCACATACAAATTTACTTGGAACGGCAGGTATATACCGTATATAGGTAGGTATCATGGACTCATGTGGAATAACTTTGGGGTTTAAGGGATTGGATGCATAAGCAGTATTACCGCTTAGTACAGGTGAAGGCTAGCAAAAGACTGGGAAGCGACCAGCTAGAGAGCGACAACAGTCATGAACATGCATTGAAATTAATCAACACCGAAAGCAAGCATGAGTAGGATATAAACCACCATAAACATAAATATCATGAAGGCTATGTTGATTTTGTTTCAACTACATGCATGAACATGTGCCAAGTCAAGTCACTTAAATCATTCAGAGGAGGATACCACCCTATCATACCACATCACAACCATTTTAATAGCATGTTGGAACGCAAGGTAAACCATTATAACTCATAGCTAATCAAGCATGGCAAAAGAAACTATGATCTCTAGTTGTCATTGCAAACATGTTTATTCATAATAGGCTGAATCAGGAACGATGAACTAATCATATTTACAAAAACAAAAGAGGTCGAGTTCATACCAGCCTTCCTTATCTCAGTCAGTCCATCAAATATCGTCATAATTGCCTTTCACTTGCACGACCGAACGATGTGAATAATAATAATAGTGCACGTGCATTGGACTAAGCTGGAATATGCAAGCATTCAATAAACAGGAGAAGACAAGGCAATATGGGCTCTTTTATCAGATCAACAATAATGCATATAAGAGCCACTTCAACAACTTAATTATGGTCTTCTCCGATCGACCCCCAAAGAAAAGAAAAGAAATAAAACTATTTACATGGGAGAGCTCCCTACAAGGAAAAGAAGAACAAGAAATCTTTTTGGGTTTTCTTTTTAATTACTACTACAAGCATGGAAAGTAAACTAATTAAAAGGTACAACTAATTTTTTTGGTTTTTTCTTATGGTTTATTAAACACACAAGAAGAAAGCTTAAAAAGAAAATAAACTAGCATGGATGATACAATGAAAAAGTATGAGCACCGACATCTAGCAATAAGTGTGTGAACATAAATGTAATGTCGGTGGGAAATATGTACACCCCCAAGCTTAGGCTTTTGGTCTAAGTTGGTCTATGGCCACGGCTGGCCTGGCGGATATCCATAATAGTAGTTGGGGTCGTACTGCGATGAAGAAGAAGACTCCGATTGCCACTGGCTGGAAATCATCCCCGGATCCCACTTGTAATTAGACTGTCGTGAAGGATGAACTTGTGGTTCCGGCTCTGGCTCCATGGCTGGTGCAGGATTCCGGTAGGCGTCAATAGCCTTGAACGGAACAAGGTACTAGCTTGCAGATAAATCAAAGAAAGAAGGAGCAGGCAGGGTAATAGTCTCAGGATGATGTTTATCCAAGAACAATTTGTATTTAAGCTCTCCTTCCCTATTCTTAACAATAAAATCATGTGCCACCATACTTTTATAATCTAAATAAACATGAGGCAGCACTTTTTCTTCCTTCTCATAATGCCTAATAGGTATGTTAAAATGTGCAGCTAGGTGTGAAGCATAGATGCCTCCAAAGATGGGCCCCTTTGTACGGTTCAGACTTAACCGTTTAGCAATAATGCCGCCCATACTAACACAGTTATCACCGTATAAACCGTGGAGCAAAATAATAATATCAGGGACACTAAGGTTTCCACAGTTTCCACGACCAATTAAACAACGACTAGCAAATAATGCAAAATAGCGTAAAACAGGAAAATGTATGCCAGTGATTCGTTCATCGGAAACCTTCCTTGTTTCCCCTACAGTGATAGTATCAATAAACCCATCCACATCCTCGCAATGTGGTTCCTCTGTCTTGCCCTCAAAAGGGATTAAACAAACCCGACAAAAATCATAAAGTGACACCTCCTTGTGCTCATCATATAAATGAAACTCCACCATAGGTGGTGAGCTCCTAGAATGGAAATGAAAGTTTTGCACAAAGATATTTGTGAGTAATAGATACTGACTGTGTTGGTCGTGGAGGAAAGCGGCGAGGCCTGCATTCTTAGCCAATTCATGAAAATCTTCATAAATCCCGGCTTCTCTCAAGAAATCATAGGAAGGCCATTCACACGCCCGAACCTCCGTGGTGCAAGGCAAATTATACTTAGGCTTCGGTGCCTTTTCCTTCGAGCTTCGGCTCGATGAGCCCCTCAAAAGTCTCTTCATCATTTTCTGATTTTTTTTGAAATTTTTAATAACTTCAAAATAAAAGTAAACCAAACTCAATAATATTGATAGCAACTACTCCTACAAGTGCCTAGGGCCTATATCATGCATCACAACTACTTGGAACCATACAACTTTGACATGCAAGCTCAAGAACATGGTCACCTAGGCAGCAAAAATTTGCAATGAATAAAGCACTAGAACAAAAACTAATTGGACCAATGGAGGAGTCACATACTAAGGAACAATCTCCCCAAGCAATTTTGTGAGAGGTGCTTTGAGCAAGGAGATCGAAAATGGCAGCAAAACGAGCTTAGACTCGAGTTTGAGCTGGTTATTCATGTTTGTGGGGGGAGGAGGAGTGTGTGGGTGAAAGGATAAGTGGGGGAGGGCCACTGTGGGCCCACGAGGCAGGGGGCACGCCTAGGGGGTAGGGCGCGCCCTCCACCCCCGTGGCCAGGTGGATGACCCCCCTGTTGTGTTCTCAGTGCCAAATATTCTCAAATAATCTAGAAAAAATCATATTTTAATTTCAGGGCATTTGGAGAACTTTTACTTTCCGGGTATTTTTATATTGCATGGATAATCAGATAACAGGCAGAAAAATACTTATTTTTATTTTATTTAATATAAATAACAGAAAGTAAAAGTGGGGTACAGAAGGTTGTGCCTTCTAGTTTCATCCATCTCATGCTCATCAAAAGGAATCCACTAACAAGGTTGATCAGGTCTTGTTAACAAACTCATTCCGAATAACATGGAACCGGAGAAATTTCGAATAACACTATGCTACCTCAACGGGGACATGCTGTAACATCCCAAATTTTCAATTTGGAATGTTATACATTAGATCATCATTGCATATCATATTTTATTTTGCATTTTGGCTGATCCTAGAAATTCTACGCAACTCAATGACCCACGGAGAGAGTTGGGGATTTCGTTATTTTCATATTTGAGTTTTCTCAAATTTTGAGAATAGGATCATTTGATTTTAATTATTTTATCAACAATTATTTCTATTACAAAAATATGAGAGAGGGAATAAAATGACTTTCCCAAAATAAAGAAATATTGAGGATTTAATAATAAAATCAAATAAGATTTTATTTCGGAGTTTTTCGGTGTTTTATTTGAATTTAGGAAAAATGTGCATTTTTCGAAATTGCATTTAGGCCCCAAATAAATGTTCACCTTGTGAGGCTTGATTTTAGAAGCCCGTGAAAATCTATTTTAGAATTTTTGGAGTCCGTTTAGTATTTATTTTTATTTTTCTTCTGCGTGTAAAAAAAACGAACCGACCTATGGGCCCTGTCCGACTAGGACTCCGGCCCGGCTAGCCTTTATAAGCCGGGGGAGGCCCAGCCCCAGCCGAAACCCTAAGCCGCCTAGCCCCAGCGCCCGCCGCCGCCCCGCCGCGCCGCCGCCATCGCGCCGCCGCCGCCGCCCCGCCGCGCCGCCGGATGGTTCCGCCGCCGCACGCCGCCCGAGGTTTGCCGCCTCGTTTTCCGCGCCGTTTTTTTTTGTTTTTTTCGAAAAACCGTCGGTTTTTCGTCAGTTTTTTTAGATTTGTTTTTTTAAATAGATCGATTTTTCCGGTTTATTTAAATAGCGAGCGTTCGTCCGTTCGTTCGTTCTAGCGAACGTTCGTCGTTTTTTTCTTTTTCTTGGATTTAATCCGCGATTTTTCTGATAGCGATTCCTGATCCGATTTTCGTTTTAGTATAACTTTTTGCTCGTTTATCGGAATCAGGCGATTCAAGCGCCTGGAGTTTCGTCTTGAAACCCTCTATCTGTTTAACCAAATTAAACAAGATTTTGCTACTGTAAAAATTGCCCTAGATCCAGATTAGTAGAACGAAGTTGTTTTCTTTCGCCGTTTGACTTTCATTGTTTTGTTCGATTTCATTCTTTTTGCAAACCGGAGTTCTTAAGTTGAACCTTCTGGTTAGATCTCTTATTTGAGTTTCACCCGTGCATTAGATGAGTACTTATTGTATGCTTGTTTGTTTGTCTGCGATAGAATACCTGGAGTGCGCCGCTCGTTATTTCGAATCTCTAGGTTTCACGGATCATCAGCAAGGCAAGTAACACTTTGATCATACCTTTTCTACTACCCGGTTTTATTGCATTAGATCAAATCCTCACACATTGCATGATTAGGATCTAATTAAATTGTGGGATGGGAAGTAGTTGAGGTAGTACCTATTACCTGTTTATTATCAAACCTTTGGGAGTTACTTCCGCGTTTGCTTATTATGCCATGCTATGCTAGTAGACGTGGATTGGGTGAGTGATATCCATGACAGATGTGAGCTTTGTTAATTAATGGTTTATCTAAGGTGGCAACTTAAACACACATCTGGGTGGATTGAGGTACCTGGGTATTCCAGGACTTTCCTGTTTTCTTTTGGACCGCCACCCAGGCTCAAAGGGATCATGAGACTATTCATACTAGAAACTTCCGTGTGCAGCCACAAGCTATTATGGGCTCTAGCATAGTTGACTAAGTCGTGCGAACTCTTAAAGTGGTAGACTAGAAGATGTAGGGGATGTAGGTGGTACGGTCTACCCGATCGTAAGGTGCTAGCGCTTCTGAAAGACTATGTCTCAGTCATCCGTCTTCTCAAACACGTTGTAGTGCGAGAAACCAAACGGAGGCGATCGAGTCTTGTGGGGAAAAGTGCGCAAACCTCTGCAGAGTGTAATAAACTAATCATGGTTAGCCGTGTCCCCGGTTATGGACATCTTGAGTATCTAGTACCTGGATTTTCATGTGAATCTCAACATGTTACTCTAAATTAATTTTGTTGGGTTTTGTTTAATGATGATGCTTAATTGGGATTGAGGATGCTGTCAACCATTCTCAATGTTTAACAACTACCATGATAGTTAAATGACATTTATTCCTTTGTAGTAGGGAAAAATTGGCTTTACGCAAAACTGTAACCATAGAGCTTTCCACCAGCCAAATATGCATATAGTGTAGCTGTTTCATTCCATTACTCTCTATGTGTTACCTTGCCAGCATATTCCTTGTGCTGACCCGTTTCGTGCTGCAACGTTAATGTTGCAGACTTTTCAGACGACGATTAAGGAGTTTTTAGGTCGTGGTTCTATACTCAGTGATGCCGTTGGAGTTGATGGACTCACTTATCTTTCAAGCCTTCCGCTGTTATCGTTATTAGATGACCTTAAGCCATATTTATTGTAATAAGTTCTCGTTTGAGACACTCGATGTAATAAGTGTGTGATTGCTACTCTGTTATAAATCCTCCGAGTACTGTGTGGTGTCAGCATTACTGATCCAGGGATGACACCGGAACATAGAGATCAGACTGTTTGAGGTCTGGTCGCTACACATGCACATCCCTAATAATAAGAATATCATATTTCTTCTTGACAGTAGGAAGAGGAAATTCAAAACCTCCAAATACAATTGATGGAATTTTTCCAATAGAATTGATATTATGGACTTGAGGTTGTTTCCTCGGAAAGTGTACCGTATGCTCATTACAATTAACATGAAAAGTGACATGGCCTTTAGTGCAATCAATAACAGCCCCTGCAGTATTCAAAAAGGGTCTTCCAACAATAATAGACATACTATCGTCCTCGGGAATATCAAGAATAACAAAGTCCGTTAAAATAGTAACGTTTGCAACTACAGCAGGCACATCGTCACATATACCGACAGGTATAGCAGTTGATTTATCGGCCATTTGCAAAGATATTTCAGTAGGTGTCACCTTATTCAAATCAAGTCTACGATATAAAGAGAGAGGCATAACACTAACACCGGCTCCAAGATCACATAAAGAAGTTTTAACATAGTTTCTTTTAATAGAGCATGGTATAGTTGGTACACCGGGATGTCCTAGTTTCTTAGGTATTCCACACTTAAAAGTATAATTAGCAAGCATGGTGGAAATTTCAGCTTCCGGTATCTTTCTTTTATTAGTAACAATATCTTTCATATACTTAGCATAAGGATTCATTTTGAGCATATCAGTTAATCACATATGCAAAAAGATAGGTCTAATCATTTCACCAAAGCGCTCAAAATCCTCATCATCCTTTTTCTTGGATGGTTTGGGAGGAAAAGGCATGGGTTTCTGAACCCAAGGCTCTCTTTCTTTTCCATGTTTCCTAGCAACAAAGTCTTTCTTATCATAACGTTGATTCTTTGATTGTGGGTTATCAAGATCAACAGTTGGTTCAATTTCTATATCATTATCATTACTAGGTTGAGTATCATCATGAACATTATCATTAGCGTTATTACTAGTTTCAGGTTCATTACCAGATTGAGTTTCAGCATCAAAAATAGAAATATCATTTGGATTCTCAGGTGTTTCAATAACAGGTTCACTAGAAGCATGCAAAGTCCTATCATTTTTCTTTTTCTTCTTTTTAGAAGGACTAGGTGCATCTATATTATTTCTCTGAGAATCTTGCTCAATTCTCTTAGGGTCGCCTTCAGGATACAAAGGTTCCTGAGTCATTTTTCCACCTCTAGTCATAACTCTAACAGCATTATCATTATCCTTACTATTCAATTCATTGAGCAAATCATTTTGAGCTTTAAGTACTTGTTCTACTTGAGTGGTAACCATAGAAGCATGTTTACTAATAAGTTTGAGTTCACCTTTGACATTAGCCATATAATCACCCAAGTGTTCAAGAATATTTGAATTGTATTTCAATTGTCTACCAAAATAAGCATTGCAGTCTTCTTGCTTAACCATAAATTTCTCAAACTCATCTAAGCATGGTCTAGCAAACTTAGTAAATGGGATTTCAGCTTTATCATATCTATAGAGAGAATTTACCTTTACTACCTGTGTCGGGTTATCAAGACCACGAGTTTCTTCAATAGGTGATGGATCAATATCATATGTTTCTTCAACACGCGGTAAATTAAGACCATATATTTCTTCAATAGGAGCTAAATTCTTAACATCTTCAGATTTAATACCTTTTTTCTTTCATAGATTTCTTTTCCTCTTGCATATCTTCCGGACTGAGAAATAGAATACCCCTCTTCTTCGGAGTGGGTTTAGGAATAGGCTCAGGAATTGGCTCTGGAGGTGTCCAATTATTTTCATTTGTCAACATATTATTCAATAGAATTTCAGCTTCATCCGGTGTTATTTCCCTGAAAACAGAACCAGCACAACTATCCAGGTAATCTCTGGAGGCATCGGTTAGTCCATTATAAAAGATATCAAGTATTTCATTTTTCTTAAGAGGATGATCAGGCAAAGATTTTAGTCATTGGAGAAGCTTCCCCCAAGCTTGTGGGAGACTCTATTCTTCAATTTGCACAAAATTATATATATCCCTTAAAGCAGCTTGTTTCTTATGAGCAGGGAAATATTTAGCAGAGAAGTAATAAATCATATCCTGGGGACTACACATACAACCAGGATCAAGTGAATAAAACCATATCTTAGCATCACCCTTTAATGAGAATAGAACTATTTTAAGGTTATAAAAGTAATGAGTTCTCTCATCAGTACTGAACAGGGTGGCTATATCATTTAATTTAGTAAGATGTGCCACAACAGTTTCAGATTCATAGCCATGAAAAGGATCAGATTCAACCAAAGTAATTATATCAGGATCAACAGAGAATTCATAATCCTTATCGATAACACAGATAGGTGAAGTAGCAAAAGCAGGGTCGGGTTTCATTCTAGCGTTTAGAGATTGCTTATTCCATTTAGCTAATAACCTCTTGAGTTTGTATCTATCTTTGCAAGCTAAAATAGCTAAGGAAGCTTCTTTATCAAAAACATAACCCTCAGGAATAACAAGCAAGTCTTCATCATCAATTTCATCAGTATTATCAGATTCAGTATTTTCAATTTCTCTAGCCCTAGCAAGTTGTTCATAAAGAAATTCACCAAGTGGCACAATAGTATCAAGCATACAAGTAATTTCATCATAAGTATCAGTATAGCAGAAGTGGCATCATCAATAACATGCGACATATCAGAACGAATAGCAGAAGCAGGTTTAGGTGTCGCAAGCTTACTCAAAACAGAAGGTGAATCAAGTGCAGAGCTAGATGGCAGTTCCTTACCTCCCCTTGTAGTTGAGGGATAAATCTTGGTTCTTGGATCTTTCAAGTTCTTGATAATGATAAGCAGATATAAATCCCAAGTGACTCAAAGAATAGAGCTATGCTCCCCGGCAACGGCGCCAAAAAATAGTCTTGATAACCCACAAGTATAGGGGATCGCAACAGTTTTTGAGGGTAGAGTATTAAACCCAAATTTATTGATTCGTCACAAGGGGAGCCAAAGAATACTCTCAAGTGTTAGCAGCTGAGTTGTCAATTCAACCACACCTGGAAACTTAGTATCTGCAGCAAAGTATTTAGTAGCAAAGTAATATGATAGTAGTGGTAATGGTAGCAAAAGGTAATAGTAGTAAAAGTAATGTTTTTGGTATTTTGTAGTGATGATAGTAATAGCAACGGAAAAGTAAAAAAGCGAAGAACAATATATGGAAAGCTCGTAGGCAATGGATCGGTGATAGAGAATTATGCCGGATGCGGTTCATCATGTAACAGTCATAAATTAGGGTGACACAGAACTAGCTCTAGTTCATCAATGTAATGTAGGCATGTATTCCGAATATAGTCATACATGCTTATGGAAAAGAACTTGCATGACATCTTTTGTCCTACCCTCCCGTGGCAGCAGGGTCCTTATGGAAACTAAGGGATATTAAGGCGTCCTTTTAATAGAGTACCGGAACAAAGCATTAACACATAGTGAATACATGAACTCCTCAAACTACGGTCATCACCGGTAAGTATCCCGATTATTGTCACTTTGGGGTTAACGAATCATAACACATAATAGGTTACTATAGACTTGCAAGATAGGATCAAGAACTCTCATATATTGATGAAAACATAATAGGTTCAGATCTGAAATCATGGCACTCAGGCCCTAGTGACAAGCATTAAGCATAGCAAAGTCATAGCAACATCAATCTCAGAACATAGTGGATACTAGGGATCAAACCCTAACAAAACTAACTCGATTACATGATAGATCCCATCCAACCCATCACCGTCCAGCAAGCCTACGATGGAATTACTCACGCACGGCCGTGAGCATCATGAAATTGGTGATGGAGGATGGTCGATGATGACGATGTTGATGGATTCCCCTCTCCGGAGCCCCGAACGGACCCCAGATCAGCCCTCCCGAGAGGTTTTACGGCTTGGCGGCGGCTCCGTATCATAAAACTTGATGAATTCTTCTCTCTGATTTTTTCTCCCCGAAAGCAAATATATAGAGTTGGTCTTGAGGTCAGAGGAGCTCCAGGGGGCCACAAGGTAGGGGGCGTGCCCTAGGGGGGCAGGCGCGCCCCCACCCTCGTGGATAGGTGGTGGGCCCCCTGGCCTTCATATTTTACAAGGACTTTTTATATTTTCCGAAAAGGTGTTTCGTGAAGTTTCAAGTCATTCCGAGAACTTTTGTTTCTGCACAGAAATAACACCATGGTAATTTTGCTGAAAACAGCATCAGTCCGGGTTAGTTCCATTCAAATCATGCAAGTTAGAGTCCAAAACAAGGGCAAAAGTGTTTGGAAAAGTAGATACGACGGAGACGTATGAAGCTCCTCCTCCAGCGAGAGCACCAGCAGCGGCGGCTACGACCATCTGCCATGCCGTCGGGCTCGCTTCGAGGATGGTGGCGGGTCATCCCATTGTCGTGCCCTGGTGAAGCGTGAGAAGGGCTCTGTTTGAGTCTGAGGGGCCGATCCTCGTGAGCAGCCGCGTCGTAGGAGCCGCTTTTGCTTGTCCTCTCCTTCCCTTTCCCCCTGCATCGTTAGAACGAATATGGGGCCCTGCGAGGACGCGTAATGAACCATGGTGCTTATGTTGCTTTTGTGGTGTGTTTATTTTTTATGGGTTGTGTTGTGAAATCTATGCCTTATGCGGGTGTAGAGGGGTAAATTAGCTTGACGTATCCGGGGTAGACTTGACATCATGAGGGCGAGCACCTCTGGGCACCTAGTGGTGCTTCCCCGCTGTTGTCTTGAGCGATATCGCGGAGCTGCAAAAAATCATTAAGAAATCCTTATACCTTCTTGCGCGAGTCCCAAGGCATGTGTTGGTCATGGCTAAACGTGTCGTGTTGCGATACCCGTGGGGCATGGACTAAAAAAGGGATGCGCTGATCATGAGCTCAAATGAGGAGGCCTCGCGGAGATTAGGGGAGTGCGCACACGTGCACACCTGTCCGGGCCCCTCGCGAGGCGCGCATGGGAGAGCGTCGGGCGATTACCGCCCTCCCAAGCCCAAAATGAAGAATCGAGGGAAGAATCGGAAATACGAGGGGGCAAAACCAAGTCATCGAGAAATGCCAGAACTGCAAATTTCATTAAAGGAAAAGGGTCAAGCCAACTACGGAGAGCAAATGAACAGCCGCGTATGGAACCTAGTCTAGTCTTCTCACCAGCGCGGAGCTAAGTGCTGCCACTTGGACGTGGGAGGGAGCCCCCAAGGCCCAAGGGAGGCACTCCGGAGACTCCGGGGCATGTACATCCCCACTCATTATTATGTGAGAGTGTCGCGAGCGGAGACCTTCATAGGCACTGGGCCTTGCTTCATGGGTAGAACTTCCGGAGGTGCTAGATGTTCCAGGCGTTCTGGATGGGGATCCCGTCCTGCGTCTACAGGCGCGTGGCGCCAGGCCTGGAGATGCGGACGATCCTAAACGGGCCCTCCCACATGGCAGAGAGCTTGTGCAGCCCTTCCCTGGAGGGCACCCTCCTCAGGATGAAATCGCCCTGTCGGATTTCGGGTTCCGGCAAAACCCTTGAGGTTCGAACACTGGGGTGTGCATGAAGATCTCTCCCCCTCTAGCTCTCGCCCTCACCACAATCTCAAGTCTTAGTGCGTCGAACTCGCAGAACAAAGGGTCACAAGATTTATACTGGTTCAGGCCACCGATGCGGTGTAATACCCTAATCCAGTATGGTGTGGTGGATTGCCTCGTGGACCGAGGATGAACAGTTACAAGGGGAAGAATGGCCTCCTGAGGAGAGGTGTTCTTGTGCTTGGCGAGCTTGTGTGGTGTTTGGTGGTCTGAATGATCCTCTCCCCTTTGCTAAGGTGGTGGCTAGTCCTATTTATAGAGGCCCTAGTCCTATTCCCAAATATTGAGCAGAAAGGGATCCCACAACGGGCATGTTTGAAGGGGGACAACTAGTACAAGTTATCCTGACAAAAGTAGTCTTCGCCTGCCAAAGGCTCTGGTGGTGACGCCGTCTTGGGCTCCACGGTGACCTCCATCATGTCGTCCTGCTGGTCTTGGTCTTGTTGCACCGATATGGAAACCTTTGCTTGATGCCTCGGGACTCTGCGCCTGAGCTTGCCTCTTGAGCACCAAAGAGGAAACGAGGACACTGCGCGTGCTGGCGCCCGCCTGGCCTTGGTCGTCATGGCTTATGTCACGGGAACCTCATGAGGTCTCCCTTCCCTTGATCTCTCCGCCCCTCGTGAGCCAGCCTGGTGAGGCTGCCCTCGAGGAGGTCTTGCGCCGTTCGCCTGGCGAGGCATGGCCCCTCACGAGGGTCTTGAGTGCTTGCTGATGAAGATGGGCCGCACAGGGCCGCTGGGGGAGCCACGTCGTGGGCCCCAGGCAGGCAAGTCTGGGGACCCCCGTTCCCAGAACGCCGATAGTAGCCGCCGGGCCCAAGGCGTGCTCGGACTTGGCTTTGAGGCGAAGCCAAGGGGAAAGTGCGAAGCACCGCGGGCCCTAATAGCCTGCGGCTTTGGCTGATGCGTGACGACCAAAGGGAAAAAATGCTTAGGTTGTTAGGCAGATGTAAAACCAAGGTTGGGCCTTGCTGGAGGAGTTTTATTCAAAGCGAACTATCAAGGGGTTCCCATAACACCCAACTGCTTAAGGAACACAAAATCAAGGAACATAAGACCGGTATGAAGGAAACTAGGGCGGCAAGAGTGGAACAAAACAACAGTTATAAGGCCGAGCCTTCCACCCGTTACCAAGTATATTGATGCATTAATTAAAATAGGAGATATTGTGTTATCCCAACATATACGTGTTCCAACATGGAACAAACTTCAACTTCACCTGCAACTAACAACGCTATAAGAGGGGCTGAGCAAAAGCGGTAACATAGCCAAACAACGGTTTGCTAGGATGGAGGGTTAGAGGCTTCACATGGCAATATGGGAGGCATGATATAACAAGTGGTAAGGTAGCACGACATAGCGATAGAACGAACAACTAGCAAGCAAAGATAGAAGTTATTTCGAGGGTATGATCATCTTGCCTGAGATCCCGCAAGGAAGAAGAACGAGTCCATTAAGAAGACAAGCGGACGTAGTCGAACGAATCCTCACAACTCCAGAACGAAACCGAAGCTAACAAGAGAAGCAACCCGGAAAGAAGCACGCAACATAGTAAACCACCATCACATAAACATGACATGATGCGCAACCAAGTATGATGCATGTCCGGTTTAATGAGGCATGGCATGGAAAAGTGCACAAACAATACTACAAATTAAGTGGAGCTCAATATACAACGAGTTGCACATTGACGAAACACCACATGACTTATTTAGTTCTCTCTCGGTTATGTTCCCAACAATATTAAATGTTGTCAAACATGGCAAGAGGTGAAGCATAAGTGAACTACACATTTTAGGCAATTTAAATGAGGCCGGAAACGTCAAACAACGATTCCGGTAAACCCCCACATGCAAATTTAGAGTTGGTATTGTTCTGCCCTATACACAATTTTAGAGTTATTAAACACGCAAGATGAGTGCACGAAGTTAAACTAGGCATTTTTCTACCCCATTTACATATATAATTTATTTAAAACTGAGCTATGGTTAATTAGTTATGAATTAAATCATTTTAACATGGCATATGAGCAAAGTTTAATCAAACAACATTTTTAACATGGATGAAAGTTGCATAATATGATCCTACACAAAATTCTAAGCATTTTACATATAGAGATCATTTTAATCCGGTGCACGGTTCATGAGTTATTAAATGCATGAAGCTTAGGGGGTTTTCTGCAACTCTAAAATTCTCTGGATAAATGCGAAAATTGCCAAACTGGGAAAAAACACCAATGGGCCAAATCTGGTGGGCACTGGGGCGCTCACCATGGGCCACATGGGCCGGTTGGCAGAGGTGAACTGGGCTGCAGCTGGGGAGGAGCAAAGGAGGCCATGACACTTTAGGGGCATCCTCCGGTGATCCGGTGACGGTCCGGTGGCGAAGACGGCGGGGACCTGCCGGATCCGGGTGGATCTGGCCAGGGCAGCTCCATTTCCGGCGAGGGGAGGCCGGATCGGGCGGGGCCAGTGAGGGTTGAGTGCCATGGCGGCGGCGGGCCTGCTAGGAAGAAACTAAGGGGGGTTAGGGAGAGAGAGGAGGGAAAGGAGAGATGGCGCAGCGGCGGATCTGTCTGGGGTTGGGGCTCTCCTGGCGGAGGTGCTCGTCGGCGGCGTAGTGACAAGGGACGACCGGGACGACGCCGGCGGAGTCCAACGGTGGGGATCGGGGTCGCCAGCGGGAGGTTGCGTGGAGCAGCGGGGCTCGTGTGCACGTGGGCTCGCGGCGAGTGGCCTCGGGCCCAGATCGGCCAGTGGCGGGTCTGCAATGGGCTTCACCGGGCCCTGCGGGAGGTGGAGGCAGTAGGGGCGCGTGGCAAGAAGTGGTTGGGCGAGGGCGGCGCCGCGGTTGCGGCTGACCACTAAGAGCTTGCCACATGGTGCGAGGGGGCTGGGGCTCGCCGGAAAACGAGGAGGTAGCGGCTGGAGGTGGCTGGTAGCGCGATTTCGAGGAGGATGCAGCGGCTGGAGGTCAAGGGCGGCTAGGGGTAGGTTAGGGATGCCCAAAATGGCAGGGAGTTGTTTAAATAGAGTAGGGATCTAGGGTTAGGGGGTTTCATCCATTTTCGGACCGTTCGATCATCATCGGACGGACCGGAGCGGAGGGGTAGGTAGGTGGGCTAGATGAACTATGTAGAGGTGGTTGGGCTGAGATGAGAGGGAAGGAGTGCAGCCCAGCAACTGTTTTCGGAGACCAAAAACGTCTGACGTTCGGCCAGCTATAATGCCGCTATATGTTTAACAGTTGGGCTATCAAACAAACTCCGAATGCGATGAAACTTGGCAGGCGGCCTACTGCCAACATAACAACACCGCATGCCAACTTTCAACCCATTCCAAGAACATTTTACGGCCACTTATAAAATAATATTTCGGATGTGCCACGGGCACATGCAAGTGTGTCTGGGTTCAGAACGGACGACGGAGAGAACGGGGGGAAACCGGACGGGCGCAAGTTTTGAAAACATGATGATATAATGCACATGATGACATAGAAAGATGCAACACGCAAGCAAATGACATGGCAATGACGGCGAATAACTGGAAGACACTTGGCGCATCGAACTCGGGGCATTACACCTTGCAGGTTACCCCCGGAAGCAACCCTTCAGGTCATCCCGGCAGGCCTGCTGGGGCTTACGGAGGCAGAACCACTCCACCGCACCACCTCATCACGACGCACCTCTCGATTAGTGTGGTGTCAAGCTCCAAAGTGACTAAGTGGCTGCTATTTGCCACATGGCAGCCACCTCCTACAGAAAATACCTCCAAGCGACACCCGTCCTGAGACGTGTCAAGCAAGAGGCGCAAAGCTGGCAAAATATCCCGGTAGGGCCTGCTGGGCGAGCTGTGATGTGACATTGAGTGGCGCATTTTATGCGCTCAATCAGCCTGCGGAGTTAGGTACGATAGTACTGTTTACTATCTAATCAGTGCATAATGACTGATTTGCCACTATGGTGACCCTTTGATCTATAAAAGAAGGCCCAAGGCAACTGTAGTAGGGGTTGGCTAATCCACACCCTTATGCACTCATATGTGCGTAACCATTCTCGCCCCGAGGCAACTCTACCGGGCAAGCGTGTTGCGCTCACTACCATTTTTCCACCATCAATCCACCAAAGCAGGAGTAGGGTTTTACGCCTCACGGTGGCCCGAACCTGGGTAAAGACTGCCTACGAGATCTTTATCGTGTTGTTCTATGCTCTTTCGCTCTTTGTGCAACGTGCCATCCCCCCCGCCGAACCAGAAAGGGGATCTTGGTCCCATAGGTGGCCGCGGTTTCCCAAGACAACATCACATCAAGATTATGCCGCAGATCCAAATCTTTCCAATATTCCAAGTCCCACAAAGTGGACCTGCGGGTAAACAATAATCTCTCTTCTGCCCTGCCACGCTTCCTTTTCCTGCTACCATTATTAGGATCGTTTCATGGGGTAATATGCCTGACCTTCTCTAATTCCACTTGCACCTCATCGCCGGTGTGCCTCTTTGGCACATCACAGTTTTCATGCTTTACATTGAGCACATGTATTCAGTATTTTGTAGGACACAGCTTGTCCTTGGCAAGGAAATGGTGTTGTCCAATGTAATAGATCTTGCTAAGTATTGCGTATGACAGTGGATTCCTGTCACAGCGAACACATGCATTGTAACCATGTGTATTTCTCCCTGACATAGTGCCCAAAGTCGGATAATCATGGATGCACCAAATTATAACAGCACGCAAAAAGAAATCAGCTGGTGGCTGCTATATAGGTCTCGAGTGAGAACACCCCTCCATAGCTATTGAAGTTCCTCCACAAGAGGCTCCATGAATAAATCAAAATCCTTTCCAGGAGTTTTTCGACCTGGGATGAGCAAGGCCATCATGTAGTTTGATTCTTTGGTGCAGACATTTGGTGGTATGTTGTAAGGGATAACAAGCACTTGCCACATGCTATATGTGGCGCTCTGGTGGCCAAATGGGTTAAATCCATCTATAGCTAAGCCAACTCTAATGTTTCTTGGGTCAGTAGCAAACTTTTTGTGTTTACGATTGAAGCTTTTCCAGTCACTACCATGAGATGGATGGCTCATTACATTCTAATCTCTATACTCCTGGTTCCTAGAATGCAACAGTACATCCTCTCTTGTTTTAACATCATGAAGCAACCTCTGCAATATTGGTATAATTAGGAAATGTATCAGAACATTATGAGGAGTCCTCTTCACAGCATCGCCATCTTTCCAACTTGATGATTTGCATTTTGGGAGTTCACTTAAGTTTGCATAATCCTTCCGGAACAGAACACAATTATTCTTACAAACATGGATCATATCATATCCAATTCCGACCGCACGAAGGAAATTCTTCATTTTACTGTAGGTGTGTGGCAGCTCAGATGCATCTAGGAAAGATTTGCGGAAAGCATCCAACATTGCATCAAATGATTTGTTGGTCATCCACTCAGATGACTTCACATGAAGAAAGGTGACCATAGCTGAGAATACTGACAACTTATTCCCTGGGGTGACAGACACGTTGCATTGTTCCAACATGCGGGCCCACCATTTTTCTTCTGCAGGTGAAAGTTCACGAAATGCATGAGCATTTCGTAGCATTGTTTCAATGTTGGTAAAACTCACTGGCTCCGCCACCACCACCTCCTCCTCTTCCACCTGAGCATCACGAAGATCAAGATGGTGATCTGGTGCTTCCACATAGTCAGTAACCGTCGATGCAACAAACCATGGGTCTGTTGCCCAGACTGTGCACAGGCACAAGATCAAGATTGAAGCACTATCTTAAGTCAGAGATTGAAGAACCAAGAGATTTCACGAACCAACATGCAGTCCGGAAGGACCAAGATCGAGCCAGAAGAGCAAGATATAGATAAGAGAAGGGCCTCCCTTGTCGGGCAAGTGAGCCCGGCAAGGGGCGAGGCCACCGCAAGGAGCACGTGATCGAGGCACCCCGGCAAGGTCTGCCGAGGTAGAACCACCCCACCAACCACTCAAGCATGAAGCGCATCGTCTATCAGTGCGGTGTCAAACCGCAAGATAGTTAAGCGGTAGTCGTTGACCACATAGCAGCCATTTCCTGCAAAAGAAGCCTATAGATGACACCCGTCCCACGATGTGTGAAGAGAACAGGTGTGGAGTTGGCAAGATAACCTGGCAGGCCTCGCTGGGCGACCAGTGAAGTGGCACCAAGCGGCACATTTAATGCACCCGGTCAGCCCGTAGAGTCAGGTATGATAGCTCTGTTCGCTATTATATTAGTGGATAATGACCACTTTGCCACTGTGGTGACCCCTTTAATCTATAAAAGGAGGCTGATGGCACTCGGAGGAGGGGTTAGAAGGTTGGAAAGTTGACATACCCAAGCCACCATATGTGCATAGTCGATGCGGCCCTAAGGCAAAACTTGCCGGGAAAGTGTACTACGCACCACCACATTTATTCCACCATCAATCTACTAAAGCAAGACTAGGGTCTTATGCCTCACGGCGGTCTGAACCTGGGTAAATCGCTTGTGTGCTTTTTGCCGCGCTGCTGTACGCTGGTGTGCTCTTTGTGCAATGCGTCGTCCCCCTACCGAACCAACAAGCAGCCTCCCAGTCCCATTGGTGGCCGTGGATATCCCGCGACATCTTTGGCGCACCAGGTAGGGCGAGTGCTTGCGCGAACCTGAAAGTGTACACATCGCATTGTCTTCAACGCCATCTTCATCCTCGATAGTGCCATCGACCATGGCGCCCAAGAAGAAATCTGGAACCTCAGCCCATCCATCCACCTCGAAAGCTTCACCGCCCATGGCCTCTAACGCCGCAGGGGATACGGAGTCGCGTGAGGATGTAGACGCTGCTGGGGGTGTGGTTGGAGCAGGTGGTGCCATTACCACCTCCCACGCGGCCGCCACGAGGGTGGAGCTACCAGAGGAGAACAACATCAACAACGTCTCGACGGTCAGAATCTACAAGGCGCGGGTGAGGAGGTCACTGCATCCACGCCCCCTTCCCTCGCCGGCGAGCCCAGCCACAGCATCGGTGCTCGGTCCGGCGCGGGCCATCGCCCACCGGTCGCCCCCACCACGGCAGCGACCGCGGCACATGCGCCTCCTCCTGGACGAGCCAACTAGGCCGCTGCGCTCAATGGAGCCACTGATCTTCGAGGACCATCGCCGCGCGACCCCGCTGCCCCGGTGGTCGCCCCATAGCAGCATGGGCGTGGCGCTAGCACCATCTAGAGCCAGGCGATGGTGCAGTCGACGTCATCGACATCCATGCCAAGCACAACGACGGAGGCCATGGCGTGAGCTCAGCTACTGCCGAGGTTCCTGCCAGCAGCCAAGCAGATGGATGAATGGCGTGCCACCATCCAAAGTCTTCTTTGTTTCACCGAAGCTGGGGGTTCATGATGAGCTTGCCCACTGCAACCTCCCCAAGAAACAGCCATCGCCCGTGCCGCTAGCCGTACGAAGGGGGCCATCACCATGGTTCAGTCCCCACCACAGCAGCCGGCGAGGGCATAGCAGAATAAGACCCTGACGACGTCTCGATGGCCTCTTCTGGCACTCGAGCACGTCCAGGCCAACGTCGAACCCCGGAAGACAGGCAGCGGGGAGACGCGCGCGTCGTCGCCGAATGGCGCCACAACAACCCCCAACAAACCGATGGGTGCGACGGCTCAATGTCATCGTGCCTGCGCTCGGTGTTGGCGGGTTCCTACCTTTCGAGGTCATCTGCCCTGCCTTTACACAAGAGCTGTGGCAAGTCAATTGGCCTTCCTTTCGCCCGTTCAAGCCAAAGATACCTGAGAAGTACGATGGGAGGCTGAACCCGCCATAGTTTCTGAGGATCTACACCATCGCCGTTTAGGCTGCCGGGGGAAGAGATTAGAAGGTATTGGCCAACTACTTCCCACTGGTCCTCAAGTCCAATGTGAGGTCTTGGCTGATGCATCTGCCGAAGAACTCCATTTCGTCATGGGCAGACCTGTGCCACGAGTTCATCGGTGCCTTCACCGGTGGCCACCAAGAGCCCGGCAGGCCCAGCAACCTGCAGCTTCTCCAGCAGAACGAATGAGAAACCATCCACAAGTATTTACAGATATTTAGTAAAGTTCATAGAAATATTCCAAATATCCATCCGGCAGTCGTTATAGCAGCTTTTCCAGTCCAATGTGCACAACCGCCGCATTCGTTCCAAAATGAACGTGCGGTTGCCCAAGACTGTGAAAGAACTATATACGCTAGTGAACAAATGTGCCCGGAGGGAAGAATGAAGGAAGTTGCCCGAAGAGGAGGATTGCATTAATGTTGATTTAGAGGATGAAGATGAATCAACCAGTCAGAGGAAGGGCAAGAAGCACAGTAAGAAGCCAAGAGATAAGGAAGTGATGACTGTAGAAGGTTCGGGCACACCTAGTGCCGGCAAGAAGGCCAAGGCTGAGGCCCCCGACAAGGAAGCTACCGCATGCACTACCTTTCAGGAAGCCGCTGTCGCGGAAAAAGTTGGGAAAGGTAATGGGACGTACTGCAAGATCCATTGGACCAAAGGCCATGACCTTCAGGAGTGTTATCAGGTTGAGCAGCTTGTCAAGAAACAGAGGGCAGAGTATGATAAGCATGATAAGGAAAAAGGTCAGAATGCTTCTGGCGGTAAGGGCCGAGGCGGTGAAGCAAATTGCCCCAGCAAACCCTTTTGGAACCAAGGAAAACCCGCCAGGGGCCAAGAGAAGGAAACCTGTGATGATGCCAGTGATGGAGGTGATGAGGAGGAAACTAGTGAGCAGGAATTCCAGAAGGCCACTGACGCCCTATGAATTGATGAGGGTGCATCTTTGCACTCCTCTCATCGCCAACTCAAGCGATGGGCACGAGAGGTCAACGATGTGGAACCAGCACCAGAGGCCCGGAAACCGCTCAAATGGTCCCACACACCCATCATCTTTGACGAAGAGGAACACCCTGATCGCACCGATGCGGAGGGGTGTTTGCCATTGTTGGTCTCCCCACAATTCGCAACCTCAAGGTCACAAAGATGCTGGTGGTCGGCAGGGCCAGGTTGAATCTGATTTCCCCAGTAGTTATCAGTAAGCTTCAGATAGGAGAGGAAGAGCTAGGGGTCACCGACACGTTTCAAGGAGTTAATTCCGGCAGGAGTCATCCTAAGGGGAAGATTACGTTGCCGGTGATGTTTGGGGAGAATTGAACTATCAGACTGAGAGGATTGTGTTTGATGTGGTTCATCTCCCCCTATCGTACAATGGGATTCTTGGACGACCAGCCCTGGCCAAGTTCATGGTAGCATCCCACTATGCTTATAACACTTTGAAGATACATGGGCCACTAGGAGTCCTCACTATCCCATCTGATGAGAAGGATGCAATTATTTGTGTTGACAAGATGTACCGGGATGCAGTCGCAGCAGAGGCGGTGGCAGCAGTAGTTCCCTCCAAGGAAAGCAAAGGAAGGAAGAGGGATTGTAGGACCTCCGGTAAGGAGTCCGGGAAGCATGCCCCCTCCGAGTGCACGACACCCATTGACGACGTGCCAGAGTGTTCCAACAGCAAGAGATCCAAGGTTACTGCACCCCAAGTGAAGAAGGTCCCGGCAAGGCTGGCTGGCGTTGATAGTACTTTCACTATCAGCCCCCCCCCCTCGATGACAAATAGGAAAGCGCGCTCGTTGCCTTCCTGCGGGCGAATATCGATGTGTTTGGTTGGCCACCATCTGATATCCCCGGTGTTCCCAGGGAGTTAATCGAGCACCACCTTGCTATCTGCACACATGCCCGACAGGTCAAGCAGAAAGTACGGAAGCATGCCTTGGAGAGGCAGCAGTTCATTGCCGAAGAGATCAAGAAATTGGAGGCAGCTGGTTTGGTGAGAGGAGTACTACATCCTACATGGTTAGCAAATCCAGTACTGGTCTGAAAGCCTAATGGGTAGTGGAGGCTTTGCATTGATTTCACTGACCTCAACAAGGCATGCCCGAAGGACCCATTTCCCTTGCCGCGCATCGACCAGATCGTGGATTCTACTTCGGGATGTGATTTTCTCTCCTTTCTCGATGCATACTCAGGATATCATCAGATCTTCATGTCCAAGGAAGATGAAGAGAAGACATCATTCATCACTCCGTGTGGTACGTACTTTTTGGTCCGCATGCTGTTCGGATTAAAGAGTGTCGGGTCCACTTTTGCAAGGGAGTCCAGATCGGTTTTGAGCCACAGTTGAACAAAAATATAGAAGCCTATATGGATGATATCATGGTAAAAACCAAGGATAAGGCCACCCTTATCCAGGATTTGGAAGAGACATTTGTCAATCTGCGCAAGATCAATCTGAAGCCTAATCTGGAGAAGTGTGTATTTGGTCTTCCCTCCGGAAAGCTACTTGGGTTCTTCGTGTCCCATCGGGGGATCGAAGCCAACCACGACAAGATCAAGGCCATTGAGCAGATCCAAGCGCCAAGGACAGTTATGGATGTGAGGCGCTTGACGGGATGTGTTGCTGCCCTAAGATGATTTGTCTCCATGTCTGTTGTGCGTTCCCTGCCATTCTTCAAGGTTTTGAAGAAGGCGGGGCCTATGAAGTGGACCCCGGAACTAGATGCAGCTTTGCAGGAATTGAAAGCCTACCTATCATCTGTGCCTACCTTGGTTGCACCCAAACCCCAAGAGTCATCATTGCTTTACTTGGCGGCAACCAACCAAGTGGTCAGTGTGGCCTTGGTAGCACAACGAGAGGTGGATGAGGCTGAAAGTGGCCATATCACAGCAGATTCAGAAAAGAATCAGGACAGCAATGAGCACGGCAACGAGAGCAACCCCAAGGACATGGCAAGGAAAAAGTGGTGCAACATCCAGTGTACTGCGTCAGCTCCTTGTTACAAGGGGATAGATCGAGGTACTCTAGCGTGAAAAAGTTGATCTTTAGTATCATTATGGCCTCAAGGAAACTGGGCCACTACTTCCAAGCCCATGAGATCACGGTTGTCACTCGTTTCCCATTGCAAAGGATACTCCGAAACCCTGAGACAGCTAGCCGAATAGTGGAATGGGCTTTGGAGTTATCCATCTTTGGTTTGAAGTTTGAGAGCACTTCAACTATTCAGAGCAGGGCATTGGCAGAGTTTATTGTAGAATGGATGCCAACCACTGATGAGGAACTGAGAGAAACAGCCATCCCCGGCAAGGAATCACCCCAAGAATGGATCATGCATTTTGATGGTGCTTTTTCCCTACAAGGTGCAGGTGCTAGCGTGCTTCTTGTTGCCCCCTCCGGGGAGCACTTGAAGTACGTAATCTAGCTGCACTTTGCCCGGGAAGAAGCCACCAACAATACAGCAACTTATGAAGGGCTCCTTGTCGGGCTTGGGATTGCAGCAGAATTGGGAACTAATAATTTGATCATTCGAGGAGATTCACAGCTCGTGGTGAGACAAGTCAACTAGGATTACCAAAGCCCATTGATGGAAGCATATGTCGAGGAAGTAAGGAGATTGGAGGAGCACTTTGACGGGTTGCAAATAGAGCACATACCCCGTGCAGAAAATAGCATAGCCGATACCTATCAAAGTGTGCTTCACAGAAGCTTCCTATGGAACCGGGAACTTTTGTTCTTCGTCTCTCTCAACCCTCTGTATCACCAGCCAGAATGGCCCGGAAGAAGAGAAAGTTGGACTATGGTAAGCCACTCCCGACAGAGCCATCCGCTCCAGGAAGAGACCCTGCCGGAAACAACTGCTCACAGTCTGTCGGACCACCCCCTCTATCCGGGCCTATGGACCGCGCGTACGAGGCTGGTGCTCCCGCAGCAGAGGAGGTGCCGCTAGTCCTTGGTGCCAAGCCCCGGGCTCCAACTTGGGCAAGGCACATTGTCCACGTCCTCCAAACCGGAGAACTCCCTGGCAACCAAGATGAAGCTGAAAGAGTAGCCCAGAGGGCCAGTATGTATCAGTTTGTCAATGACACTCTGTACAGAAGGCCCAATGGTGTGAAATCGAAGTGTGTTTGCCGGGAGGATGGAAAGGAACTATTGGATGAGATTCACAGAGGAATGTGCGGCTCCCACATTGGATCAAGGGCATTAGTTGGGAAAGCATTCCGTCAAAGATTCTATTGGCCCACAGCCCTCCAAGATGCAGTTGAGTTAGTCACGAAATGTGAAGTCTATCAGTTCCATTCCAAGAGAACAAACCTGCCTGCCCAAGCCCTTCAGACAATCCCTCTATCATGGCCATTTTCTGTCTGGGGACTCGATATCCTCGGCCCCTTCCCCCGAGCAATTGGGGGCTTTGAATTCTTGTTCGTTGCCATCGACAAGTTTACAAAGTGGCCGGAAGTGATTGCCGTGAGAAAGGTGACTGCTCAATCAGCTATCAAGTTCTTCAAAGGATTGGTGTGTCATTTTGGAGTTCCGGCAAGAATCATCACTGACAACAGCACCCAGTTCACGAGCCACGCCTTCATGCAATACAACGCTGAAGTGCTTCATGGACTCAAGACAAGAACTTTCGATACGCTACAAAAGCACAGCAGGAGGTGGATTGAGGAGCTGCCGGTAGTTCTCTGGTCCCTCAAAACGACACCTAACCAAGCTACCAGGCAGACTCCCTTCTCCCTGGTCTATGGGGCAGAAGCAGTTATCCCCACGGAACTCATTTACGGGTCCCCTCGAGTGCTTGCCTATGATGAAGTAGCGCAATATCAGCACAGGCGTGACGACGCTATGCTACTTGAGGAGAACTATATGCGGGCTGCTACGTGTGCTGCACGCTACCAGCAAGCCCTGAGTCGCTATCATAGCCGCAGGGTTCATGCCCGGTGTTCTGAGGACCTTGTCCTTAGGCGCGTTCAGTCCGCAAAGGGTACAAACAAGTTGTCACTGAAGTGGGAAGGCCCTTAACGGGTTGTACGAGTCACTAGACCTCGCGCAGTCCGTCTGGAGACCAGAGATGGCACACAGTTGCAAAACTCATGGAATATTGAGCATCTCCGTAAGTACTACCCGTAAGGTGCGAGGTTGTTGGGCAGTCCTTTTGTACATGCCTTGCCTCAGTTTCATGTAACCCCTTGTGCAAAGCCGGGGCGATGACCCCGTGCAAGATAATATAAAGAAGCACTATGGGGGGCCCCCGATCGAGATTGCATGCATGCACGATCACACCTATATCACTGCATAAGCATTTCATGAGCATTTGCATATGCATATAGATAGGATTGCATCATGCATTCATTCTCATCTACATGGAGTTATAGGTTCCTGCCATGAACTTGACTCTAATAAGGGAGGAGAAGATTGCACGGCACAACGATACCTAGGAAGCCAAGCAGATAAGTTTACCTCTTGTCCATTAGTGTTCTGTAGGCTATAACTTGTGCATAGAGAAACCTCGCCGCTCTCGTGGAACCAGGGTGCTCCCATCCTTGGCTCGAATGCTGCTTTGGCCTGGATGGTCGCACTGGCCCTTGGTAAAAAGGGAGTGGGCGGGGGCTGGCACCTCAGTCTGTTCCCTGGCAGACATGGTTCTCCGGCAGATGAAAAGGGTGCTGGCAGGATATCCTGCTGGAGAAAACTCGTTTAATTATAGTAAAGAGGCACTCCACCTCTGCATGGACATATACAGGCATGGGTTCCCGGCAAGTTTTATCTCTCTCGTTGACAATGCAGATACAAGTACAAGCATTATAGAACACAAACATGGATGAAAGGGATCACATTATTTGAATTAAAATTTGGCAATTGCCTACAAGTTTAAGATTGAAAAAAGAAAAGTGCCCCATGGTCCCCTCTTTTCGTTTTCCCTCCTTCGGCACTGCGGTGGAAGGAGGAAAGGACGAGAAAAGGAGCACCCAAAAAGGAGCCCAACCCAGTCCCTTCAGGGCCCGTCGGGCACAGCCTGACAAGACTGGGAGTGACGAGGCTGCGAAGGAGGAGCGCGGGGGACAGGTCGGCGCCTTCTGGTCGCCACCTCCAGAGCTAGCAAAAAGCCCCGGCTTGAGCACCGGTGGAGTCATCCACCAAATCTCAGCCGGAAGACTGCTAGAGATGAGGAGAAGGCACCAAGAGAACATCCCTCCCCGGCTATCACCCGAAGAGGCTGGTGATGACGGTGCCGGGGAGGGAGGGGAAGAGCGGAAAGACGAGGCAATAGGTCGACGGTCAGAGGCGAAGGCATCCACGCCATCGTACTCCGACCTGACCCCCTGCCACCTGCCTTCTTTGTCTTCCCTCGCTTTCTCCTCACCACCGCTGGTCCCGAGAAGTGCCAAGACTTCGGTCCGACGTCTCCAGCAGAGAAACAACAAGCAGCCGGAATGCCCAGGGGGCTCGAGGCGTGTCACACCCCACCTTGGCGGGCAGGAAAGCACGCGTCTCGTCGACTACAACCCCAAGACTTCTGGGAGGAGCGATGCTGGGATTGCCAATGATCTCCGGCCCCTCCTCCCGGACGAGCATCGAAGATGCAAAAAGATTCGGCATGCCAAGGACCAGGCTCACCCCCAAGCATCAGCACCTGCATGAGGCGACGTATGCCCCAGGACAGAGCCAGGGGGCTAGCCCCAGGCTTCCTTCTCAAGCATGACTAGCAGAAACAGAAGATGAGGAGAGGAGGACCACGGAGATGGATGACTCCGCCCTCCTCCGCTCCTCCCCTTTTATAGGCAGGGCGGGGAAGGGCAGCTTCTCCGTCCGCGGGTGACCACCGCCCTCCTCCACCAATTCAAGATAGGCGGGCCCTTTCCAAAATACTCTCCTGATGCATGCTACATACGTGGCTAAGGATAAAGGTGCATTTTGGGAAGAGTAAATTGGCAGTTTCTACCCCATGCGTTAAAGTCACTCACGGGCCGGCAATGGAGCGGCCCCACACTATTGGCTTTATACCACACACGGGAAAACCGAAAACTAGCCCGGAATCAAGGCTGGTGAAGAGGCAATGGAAAACTCAAGGGGCCAACCCCTTCAGCAACCTTGCATGTGCACTTATTAGGCCCTACCCCAACGATGCTCAGCAGCGCGTCCGGGGCAGGCCCTGGGGCTTCTGTGGGTGCAACAAACCCTGGGTCTGTTGACAAGACTGTGCACATGCACAAGATCATGATTGAAGCACCAGCTTAAGTTAGAGATTTAAGAACTAAGAGATTTGAGCAAGATATCGACCAGAGAAGGGCCTCCCTTGCCGGGCAGGCGAGCCCGGCAAGGGGCGAGGCCACCGCAAGGAGCGGGCGACCGAGGCACCCCGGCAAGGTCTTCCGGGGCTTGCGGGGGCAGAACCACCCCAACAACCACTCAAGCATGACCCGCGTCATCTATCAGTGCGATGTCAAGCCGCAAGAAAGTTAAGTGGCAGCCGTTTCCCACATGGCAGCCATTTCCTACAGAAGAATCCTACAGATGACACCTGTCCCGTGACGTTTCAAGAGAACATGTGCGGAGCTGGCAAGATAACCCGGTAGGCCTTGTCGGGCGAACAGTGATGTGACACCAAGCTGCGCATTTAATGCACCCTATGGTATGATAGCTCTGTTTGCTATCATATCAGTGGATAATGACCACTTTGCCACTATGGTGACCCCTTTAATCTATAAATGGAGGCCAATGGCACTCGGAGGAGGGGTTAGAAGGTTGGAATGTTGACACACCCAAGCCACCATATGGGCGTTGTCTATGCGGCCCTGAGGCAAACCTTGCCGGGCAAGTGTACTATGCACCACCACGTTCATTCCTCCATCAATCCACTAAAGCAGGAGTGGGGTCTTACGCCTCATGATGGCCCGAACCTGGGTAAATCGCTTGTGTGCTTTCTGCCGCGTTGCCGTATGCTGGTCTGCTCTTTGTGCCGTGTCGTCCCCCTGTCGAACCAACAAGGGGCCACCCGGTACCATAGGTGGCCGTGGATATCCCGCGACTGTAACATTGACATTCACAGCTTCACCATGATGAACCCACCTAGTATATGTGACCGACATCCCATACAAGTGTAGATGATTTTGTACATTTGACTAGTGTCTTGTAACTGAATTCATACAACTGCTACATGGGGAGAGCACATCTGATTTCGGACTACCGTACTCAGCTCTGATAAAGTTCATGAAGTTTTCAACCCCTTGACATATGCAGTGGAGAATCTTCGAGCAAAAGTTACCCAAGTCATGTCCATCTGTTAGACCTACAAATTAGTTCTTCTACTAGATATTACAGGAAAAACATATATGCTTTTTATGAAGTCCAAAAAAAATACCTAGGTCAATGTTTAAAGCTATGGCAAGATATTTGGACAAGCAGATCTAAGTAATGAAATATATGTAAAGCTAATTCAGCAAAATATTTGAGTGCTAAATTATGGCAGGCTATTTCAGCAGTCAATGAGGCCGAGCACACAGCCATCGAAGGCCATCTCAGCAACAAAGATCGAGTATAAAACGATGTCGAGCTATTTCACCTAACAGATTGGCTACTAGACCATGGCAATCTACTTCACAAGAAATATATGGCAGTATATTTTAGAAACTAATCGGGCATGGCATGACATCTCAGGTAAGCAGATTGAGTGCAGAACAGGGCAAGGAACCTTCTTAAGCAGAGCATATTGACTGTAAATTATTTCGGCAAACAGTGAGATTAACAGTGTCTATCAGCTAACATTCAGTGCTACTCCGACATGCACGGGGCCTCAGTCTAGATTACATGCACCGTGGGAGAAGCTGGCCATCGTGCGTATCCAAAGGAACGTCGTCAGCGGTGGTGGAGCGACTAGAGGATGGCAGTCTATCAGAGCGTACTGTGGGAGGGAGAGGACCATCGTGTGCCCCCTCGACGAACCGCAGCTCCGACATATCGGCGTGACAGGGACGACGTCTTTGGGGGAGCGAATGGTGAGGAGGGGGCCAGGGGGAGGGGGTTTGGGGAATATTATTGGCTAGTTACCCTAAGGGCAGTTGAATTTGGGATTTGGGGGGAATTTCCGCATGGTGGGCGGGGGAGTTTGGCGCATGGTCGGTTTCTCCAAATGCGGTCCCATGTGTCTGTGAAGAGGCAAGCCAAAGCATGTCCCGTTTGTGTGAGCCGTGTGCAGGACCGACTGTGTGAAGGGTGTAACGTGACTGCGACATGCGTGTTGTTAGTGTACCACCTTTTTCCTTTTCAACTTGGTGCTTCACGCGATCCATTGATACTACTACTAGTAATCCGGTAATCCTGACTAAAACGGCGCAACCGGGTCTTTTCCCACGCGATATGCTCAGAGGATGGCTTAGTTGGTTTCTTTAGGACAAGTAATGCTACACCTACATAATCCCTATTACATAATTAATGTAATGTTAAATGTGTGGGATGTTGGTTGGAGATTGGGGGAGGGAGGGGCCCACCACCATGAAAATCAGGGGGGAGAGAGGCAATTTACGTTAACCCTTTCATAGGTTCCCTTAGATGTAGAAAGATGTGAAATATGTGAATGTGTAGTGGACGTACTATTGGAGTGCCTAAGATAAATTGTGTATGTAGACCCTATGTGTTTATTTACTTTGCATGTTAGCTTTGTCTAGGGTCAAACCTTCTAAGTTTATACACACAAAAACAAATCATCATTCTATATATTTTCTTACAATATATATTACTATTATTGTGAAAGTTCATATACACCAGACGAGATTCATGCAAACACGACAGATTTTAATTACATTTCAAACTTTTATAGGACATAAAAATAAAAGAAACGCGACCATAAACCTATTCTATGGCGGCGACTGACGTCCTATAGCTATTGTCTCCAAGTACAGGGGCAGGGTTCAAGACCCGTGAAGTGAAGGTGCGGTCTCTGGCGAGGAAGAGTATAACATGGGAGAATGACCGGCCAGTTGGCACACCATGCCCTGCCCCCATGCCCTACTCATCCTCGGAGGAGTCCCCAACCTCGGCGGTGTCGGTGGACGTGAGATCAATGATGATGGACGTGGACGGTCCGTCGCTTCACCTGCCACAAGCGCCACCGAACGTTGGACGACGGCAAGTAGGACGTGTGGCTCACGGTGTGTAACACCCACGATGCGGCTATATCTCCCACGTGTCGGAGCATGACTTAGAGGCATAACCGCATTATAGGAATGTCACAAGAGGGGTAATCTTTACACATCCCATGTACTGAATAAGAAAGGGATAAAGAGTTGGCTTACAATCGCCACTTCACACAATACATGAATATAGCATTACATCATCCAGAATACAATCAAGGTCCGACTACGGAAACAAATAAAGAGAGACAACCCCTAATGCAATAGATCCCCGATCGCCCCAACTGGGCTCCACTACTGATCGAAAGGAAATGAAACAACACAACGAACACGATCTTCGTCGAGCTCCTCCTTGAGCTCGGTTGCGTCACCTGCACGGTATCATCGGCACCTGCAACTGGTTTTGGAAGTAATCTGTGAGTCACGGGGACTCAGCAATCTCACACCCTCGCGATCAAGACTATTTAAGCTTATGGGTAGGAAAAGGTAGTGAGGTGGAGCTGCAGCAAGCACTAGCATATATGGTGGCTAACTTATGCAAATGAGAGTGAGAAGAGAAGCAAAGCACGGTCGTGTACTAGAAGTGATCAAGAAGTGATCCTGAAACTACTTACGTTCAAGCATAACTCCAAAGCTATGTTCACTTCCTGGACTCCGCCGAGAAGAGACCATCACGGCTACACATGCGGTTGATGCATTTCAGTTACGTTAAGTGTCGAGTTCTCTACAACCAGACGTTAACAAATTCCCATCTGCCCATAACCGTGGGCACGACTTTCGAAAGTTCAAAGCCCTGCAGGGGTGTCCCAACTTAGCCCATCACAAGCTCTCATGGTCAACGAAGGATATTCCTTCTCCCAGGAAGACCCGATCAGGCTCGGAATCCCGGTTACAAGACATGTCGACAATGGTAAAACAAGACCAGCAAAGCCACCTGATGTGCCGACAAATCCCGATAGGACTCGCACGTATCTCGTTCTCAGGGCAACACCGGATGAGACTATCTACGAGTAAAACCAACCCTCAAGTTTCCCCGAGGTGGCCCCGCAGGCAGCTCGGTTCGGACCAACACTCAGAGGAGCACTTGCCCAGGGGGGTTTAAAATAAGATGACCCTTGAGTCTATAGAACCCAAGGGAAGGGATATGGTGGTAGGTAGGCGAATGGTAAAACCAAGGTTGGGCCTTGCTGGAGGAGTTTTATTCAAGGAAAACTGTCAAGGGGTTCCCATAACACCCAACCGTGTAAGGAACGCAAAATCAAGGAACATAACACCGGTATGACGGAAACTAGGGCGGCAAGAGTGGAACAGAACACCAGGCATAAGGCCGAGCCTTCCACCCTTTACCAAGTATATAGATGCATTAATTAAATAAGAGATATTGTGATATCCCAACATATAAATCATGTTCCAACAAGGAACAAACTCCATCTTCACCTACAACTAACAACGCTATAAGAGGGGCTGAGCAAAGCGGTAACATAGCCAAACAACGGTTTGCTAGGACAAGGAGGGTTAGAGGCTTGACATGGCAATATGGGAGGCATGATATAGCAAGTGGTAGGTATCGCAGCATAGGCATAGCAATAGAGCAAGCAACTAGCAAGCAAAGATAGAATTGATTTCGAGGGTATGGTCATCTTGCCTGCAAAGTTCTCCGAGAAGACGAAAAGCTTGATCCTCGTAAGCATACTCAACGGGTACCTCGAACACGAACTAGTCTCCCGGCTCTACCCAAGGCAAGAACACATGCAAAGGAAACAACAATCAACCACGGTGCAATGCGCAAGCAACATGATGCAAAGCATGGCATGATATGTGGGATGTGATATGCAATGCATATGCATGCTCCGGAAGGAAAATATTGAAACAGGCCTCAACTTGGCAAACCAAGAGTGCCTCTGGAAAGATGAGTTGATTTCGGGCGAAATCGATATAAAGATCACCGGAATCGGATGCACGGTTTGCAAATGGCAAGCAAAACAATAATGGCACGATCCTGCGATTAACAGCACGATGCCATTTAGAATGCAACAAGAAACTAAGCTACTGCACTCCAACACAGCAACAAAGCACATGGAAGTGATCTACTCAAGATGCTTGACAAAAGATGAACACTGAGCTACGGCTAAATCACACAATGGCAGGTTCAAACAAGCATGGCAAAAGTGCAAAAGATATCAGGTTCACAGACTTAGTGAAATTATCAACATGACAGGATTTAACATCAAGAAGCGATGTTTAGAGCAAGATAACAACATGCTACAGGAACATATCATGGCAAAGCCAAGCATGGCATGAATCTACTCAAAGCATATAATAAAAGTCCCTTACTGACCATAAGCCAAAAAGGATCAGAAGATATAATGGCACCCATGTGAACGTAGCAAGTTTCGTTAATAGATTCAGACTTGGCAGAAAACTGGACATGGCATAAACAAAATTATGAGGGCATGTTTGCGAGCTCGATGCACTCAACACAAGGCATTGCATGACAAGCTAAGCATACTACCAGCAAGAAGACATGATGAAGAAGCTAAACATGGCAAGAACAATCTCATAGCATGCATGGATCAACTGCAACAACCTTGGCAAAATTGATTAACACGTACACAATCTGCCAGGAACATTTTATAGCAAAAGTAGAGCAAGATTGAGTCATGCTAGGGTACTCCATAAATGCAAACAAGGGCACGGATCACTCTGTAGCAACATGAATACATGGCATTAAAATAACAGCAGACAAAGACTTAGTGAAATTCTAAGTCTCTGAAAATAGCAACATCACGAGGGCTACTTTGCATGCTTGTGCTAGTCACCACATTGATCACAAAAATACATGGCATAGACCCCTGTAAGATGGCATGGCATATAACAAAACACATGTAGAGCTTAGAGCCATATGCAGCACACAATAATCATGGAAAAAATGACAAATGCTCATAAACTGATAAGAATCAGGAACTAACATTTTATAGCACTCTTGCAAAAGCATTTAGGGCATCAAGATGGACTCAAACAAGCATGGTGCAATGGAATGAAATGAAGAGGACATCATGATGAACAATTTGATATCTCATGCACGCAAAACGGAGCAACAGTGATGAAGTTATGATGCGATGAACATGGCTGAAAATGTCACAGAGAAATACTTAGGCAAAATCGGGTCAACCTCTAGGGTTTCTCAGATCCAGATCTGGGGCGGTGCGGACTTCGAGGTTCAACGGGTCTCTCTTCAGAGAAGTGACCGGAGAGGAGGGAGACGTCGGCCGGAGTGCGGGGAGGAGCGCCGGCGAGGTGCGGGGCCTCGGATCCGTGGAGGGTGGCGCCGGATCCAGCCAGGGCGAGGCTGCGGAGGTCTGGCGGTGTGCGGAAGATGGTGGCTCCGGCCGGCGAGCTCAGCGGCGGGCGGCGCGGGCGGCACTCCGTTGAGTGGGCGGCGAGGCTGACTCGGTGGCGCGGGAGTGAGGCGGCGGGGCTGACTCGGTGGCGCGGGAGTGAGGCGGCGGGGCGGCGCAGGTGACGTGGAGGCGAGGCAGCGAAGGGCAACGGCGGGGTTCCGGTCGCCGGAGTTGGTCGCCGGCGACGCGCGAAGAC
>NC_041384.1:289185156-289205805 GCF_002162155.2 Triticum dicoccoides
AAGGACGGCGAGGCGCTGGCGACGGGCGACGCGCGGGGGCCGGTCCGGGCTCTGATGCGCGCGGGCGGGCCTGCCCCGGGCCCGGGCGGGCTGTGGCGGTGGGAGGACGGCGGCGGGACAAGTGGCGGCGGAGGGGCGGACGTGTTCGGCGAGGGGCGGACATGTCCGGCGCGGAGAGAGAGTTGGATCTAGGGTTTGTACCGCGAAATTTTCGGAGGAGAGCACATATTTATAGGTAGAGGGAGCTAGGAGAGTCCAAATGAGGTGCGGTTTTCGGCCACGCGATCGTGATCGAACGTCCGAGAGGATGGAGGGGGTTTGGATGGGTTTTGGGCCACTTTGGAGGGGTGTTGGGCTGCAACACACACGAGGCCTTTACGGTTCCTTGGTTAACCGTTAGAGTATCAAATGGACTCCAAATGTCACGAAACTTGACAGGCGGTCCAATCCGAGAACATTTAACACCCGCTCACGAAAAGAGGCAAAAGGGGGCGCCGGAGTACGTAGGAGCGCCGGATTGCAAAACGGACAACGGGGAAAATTCTCGGATGCATGAGACGAACATGTATGCAAATGCGATGCACACGATGACATGATATGAAATGCATGACACACAAACAAATGACAAGGCAACACCAGCGAATAACATGAAGACACCTGGCACAACGGTCTCGGGGCGTTACACTGTGCTCCTGTCATCAGCCGCCAGCGTGGCCACCGCTTGTGCGGTCACGCCCGTATCCAGATATGCTGCTATTGCGTTGCAAGCGGCGACTTGAGAGAGGGCGGAAACCTCGAGCTTCATCCTCGAAGAAAAGCTCTCCCGTAGAGCATTCACCCTCGCGGTCATGGTAGATGTGGTGCCAGGTAGGAGGATGCGCTTTGGTGTGGAGTTTAGCTGGGCATTACCGTTTTAAGTAGCGCATTCCGGTGAGGCCAAGCATCCGGGTGCATCATTAAGTCGCCGGAGTTGGTTCCTCGGGCACCGAGCTTGCTTAATGACAACATACGGACGGACGGCATGAATGCGGGCAGCTGGCGCCGGCTGGGAATGCACACGCACGACGGCGCGAGGGACGAGGGTTTTTGGTGTGCCAAGGTAGTCAGCCGCGGTCAAGGCAACGTTGGAGATGCCCTTTGCTCACATGCAATCCCCACATGTCATTGAAAAAGCAAGACGACCCGGCATGGTCTCAGGTCCTAGGGATGGAGTTGGCCACGCTAGAACACTCCACAGACCCGTCGCAGCGCATACTTTGGCACCCTGTGCATCCTCGATGAGCCAGGTGTTGATTTGCTGGTCGTGCCATAGCGGTAGCGCCACCCTGGGCACCCTGAAGCCGAGCGTGTCCAGCAATGATGAGCGTGTCTCTCACCACGATTGTCGTATCATCCAGAGGCGGTGCGGGAGCTGCGCCACGTTGCTGGTCCCCATGACCCACATGAACGGTTGTCAATGGCGAGGAGGTCACGGGCCAACTCCTCCATTGGACTAGTCTGTGCCACGTCATCCCGACAGGTGTGCCCCAAATATCGGTTTCCCTGTTTTCCTTGCCAAATTCGAGCGTCAGTGCTCCGTGTTACGAATTAGGCGCAGAACATGTGCTTTTTGTTCCCTGGTCCAAATGTGGTACAGTACCAAGTTGTTACCCTAGCCCCAAGTGTGGTGGTTTTGGGTATAGTACCACCCTTTTACTTTTCCACTCGTGAAGCCTAACACTTGATTAAGTAGCTGGATGGTGTGCTAATTTAGGTGTCCGGCTGTTTGAAGGAATAATTGAGGTGTGCCCGGTCCGTGCCCGCATTTAGAGGTCCAACTTACCATGTTCCGGAAGTAGTAACTATACTTAGTCCCTGCGTACTCCCTCTGTTTTTATTTACTCTGCATTTTAGCTTTGCTCAAAGTCAAACTTTGTAAATTTTGACAAAGTTTATAGACAGAAATGATAACATGTACAATAACAAATAAATACCATTAGATTTATTATTGAATATACTTTCACATCATATATATTTGCTATTGTAAATGTTCATATTTTTCTATAAATTTGGTCAAATTTTATGAAGTTTGACCTCAGTCAAACCTAATATGCAGAGTAAATAAAAATGGAGGGAGTATCTTACTCCGTGACCAAGACGGAAGGGAAAACGAGACAACTTAATGTTTATTTGAGTCGTTCAAGTATAATCAAGTGTTGTTGCTTATTTCTCATTCCTCTCCAACCCTCTTCTCCATCGAGAATGCTGCCCTCCGGTCAAGTCCATCCTCCTGCATGCCTCATTTGAACATTCCAGTGAATGTCATTCGCATGTGGGCCTAGACCATGCTCATATTTCCAATGTTGTAATTTGTCTAACATGCATACAGACAAAGGGTTCGTTTAAAGTTTCGCTTTGCCTCCACTAGGTGCCACTTCCCATCTTAGTTTTGACATCCCATTCGGTTCATGCCCTGACACATCTTGATGAGATTGATTGATGTTGAGATATCAAGTGCGTGTTGTGCAAGGAGATAAAGGTTTGGTGTGTTTCTGTCACACCCTGCATTTTGTAACATTTCATTTGCATTAATAAAGCATTAAAATTTAGATCAACAAAAACTTCTGCATTATTTTGGCTTTTATTTTGGAGTTGGATTTCTCTGTGTGGTTTTTCAAGTGCTCTTTAAAGTCAACTACTCCATCTTATGTACTTCATCTCCTTGCCCCAAACTTCTGCCCAATGATCATGCCATGTGTATAGTGCAATATAGTATTTTCCTACAAAAATAATTTCGCCAAATAGTATTTTCAAAAACTAGTTTTCCAAAAACCCCTGAATTGAGGTTTGCACTACAAGTACTTGATTTGGGGTATGAAAAATATTTCAAAGAGTTTATTTGAAACCTCTTAGATATAGGATTCCCATAAACCACAAAAATATAATTTTATAAGTTATTTTCCTATTTTCCATAAAAGCTTTTTCATAAGGCCAGAAATGGTCTTTAATAGGAAAAAATTATTTTATTGTTTCAAAAATATTTGACAAAAATCATGGAAACTCAGTGGACATATATTTTCCATATATAAGAGTTTCAACACATGGTGATGTTCAAAATATTAGACAAAACCTCCCAAAACCATTTCTGCCCATTTCAAGGATTTCAAATATTTGTACAGGAAATATTTTTATAAAAATCCAAGGAAAATCCAGCAAGTCACAAATGCATATTGTGATCACCTTGCAAAGCCTCAAATCAATCAAGGTCATTTTGGCTCACCAAAATGACCCAAAATCCTCTCTGACCAGAATCAAATTTGAAAAAGTTTGTACTACCAACTTTCTCTCCTTGATCCCAACTTTTGTGGGCATGTTCACATGACCAAATGAGGCCAATACACCAAGTGTTGTATCAAGGGGAAGTGATTTTCTCAACTAGATCTACACAAGTTCGTTTCTGCTAATTTCTAGGGTTTACAAAAGTTGCATTGGCAACTTTTCCCAAATAAGCTCCAAATTTGTAGAAGACCCTAGTTATATGTGCCATTTCACCCTGTGGAGTCTCATGGCAATTGGAAATCTTTTTCTTACCCAAACCATTATCAAACACCTTCTGCCACTTTTCAAAAATCACCATTTTCACCACTAAAACTATTCTCCTTGAGCTCGACTTTTTACCACAGCTCCTCCTAGTCCTCTCCTACCTCCAGTAACTCTTCCCTGGCCTCAGCTCAATGGTTGAGGGGTAAAATGCCCCCATTTACCTCCCTGGACAGCCCCTCTGTCCCTCTTCTTCTACCTCTCTCCTCTCCTACTGGCCACCCAGGGCATCCAAGGCCATCTCCAACTTCTTTACTCCTCCCTAGAGCTACCAGACATGCTTGGTCGTGCCCACTTTACCAAAAAAATGGCATGCCGGCCATTTTCACGCTCTGGAGCGCGCTACAGTGCGCTCCCGCACTGTAGCCGCCCCCTTCCAACCGCCTCCGGCCACCTCGGGCCTCCCCAGCGCACCTGACGATGCGCCTCGATGTCTGCAACATGCCACGCCTCTGTCCCCCTCCTCCTTCTCCCTCCTCTCGCCCCAGCCCGCACGCGCGCCGGCCGCCCGAGCGCACCAATGAGCGCGCTCACACGCGCGGTGCCCTGGCCCCCCTGCTTTCCCTCTTTTGTCTCCCCTCACCCTAGACCAACCCCACAAACGCCTCAGACACGCCGCGACGAGCCCCCGTGACCCACTTCGACCGCAACAGGCTCGCCGGCGCACGGGTCCTCGGCGGACCGTCGCCCGCCTATTTAAGGGCCTCCCCAAGCCCTCCTCTCCTCACCACTCGCTCTCTCACTCCCCTAATCACCCCCTGCACCCCAGTTCCTTTGCAGAGCCTCCTGAGCTCGAGATCGAGCTCGAGCTCCGCCGCTTCGGCTCGCCAGAGTTCGCGAGGTACAGGCCGTCCCCGGCCCCCTTTCCTCTCGATCTGGAACCCCTGCAGCTCTCTGATCCTTTCCCCCTTGTTTCCCCTCTCTGTAGCTGCCAGAAACAGCCGGAACCACCGCCGCTGAAGCCCCTCCGCCGCATGACCTCGTCGCCGGCGAACCAGGCCACCCCGGTGACCGGTTCCACCTCCACCCGAACGGCGACGCCACGCTTAGTTCGTCCCTGCCCTTGTCCAAGTTCGCCGTGCCCTGCATCATCGCTGGTAAGCCTCGCCGCCGTCGGACGAGGGTTGACGACGACCCTGACAAGGGGCCCCACCCGTCAGCCTCTCTGTCCTCTCCCTCTCCCGCGCCCTCTCTCACTGACGCCGGGCCCCGCCCGTCATATTTAAAAATCTGGCGCGCGCGCGCGTCGGCTCGGCTGGGCCGTGTCGCTGGCTGGGCCGCTGCCCTGCGGCTATTCTGGCCCAGCAAGCATAGTTCCCCTTCCCCTTTTTCTTTTCTGTCAAACCTGTAAAAAATTCCACAGGATTAAATATTCACCCAAATGTAATTATTCCAACTCCTAAATCCTTGTAATAATCCCACCTATTTATTGGTGCAGTTTTCACTCTTATCAAACTAACTTTTCTTCACTGTTCAAATTCAAATTTGAATTTGAGCATTTATGCCTGTCATTTAAAATTCCTAGCACTGTTTCCATGACTCCAAATCCAAAACTAGGAAATTTTCCCTTCTTAGTTTTCACCCTAGTATTTAACAAAAATGAGTAGACATTTTTCTCAGCACTTTGGTTTTTCTGTTTTATTATTACATTATTTTCTCATTATTATTTTTGCGAGCATAGATTGCGTTGCTGACGAAGGAGTTGGACCAGAAAACTTTGAAGACCCAGAAGACTTTGTTGAGCCAGGCAAGCAGCCCTTTGACCATGTCTATGAAACCCCTTTTTATGCATGACATATAGCACCATATTGTTGTTGCAACAGAATCATGATGAGGTGGAACCACTTTGATGGTTTGCCTCCGTTACTTCCTTGTTGATACTTGCATTGTGCATGACCCTACCTCCTTATGAGGGTTATGCCGGTTGGAGTAGATAGGATGCTAAAGTAGTTGCTACGCAAAAAGGGACGGGAATATGCATGGTGATGGAGACAAAGTATTTTCAAAAGGCTTTTCGAAAACCCCATCGGGTGCCACTTATGCCCGAGGGAGATAATGAGATGGGTAACCACTTGATGGCGAAGTGGTGTACCGAGGCAATTGTGTGTGTTGTTTTCGAAAACGGATTAGATTTAAGATTTGTCGACTGTCCCAACCTTACATGCGCAACCACTCTACCCTTATATGGGAAAGGGCATTATTGACCTAGGCCGATACTAGCTTGGAGCCCGCATTACTAGTGATGGGGGAGAGTTGGTGCTCTCTCTCGGGACGGGGTCGTGCCAGGTAGGGCGGCCAAGAACATTTTTATGGGGCACCGGACACACCGTTGGTACCCCGTGCTAGTGGTATGTGATGAATATGGGAGCAAGGCTCCACAATTTTAAGTTGTGAAAGGTTGGGCACGGGGGTTACTACCAATCGAGTGGACTCCTTGTTAGTGTCGTCTAGGGAAAGATAGTGATCGGGTGCTTACCCCGGGTACTTGAGGTACCGCGAGTCATGGATGACACGGAAGTTCCCCGGATCTTGTGGGTAAAGTGTGCAACCTTTGCAGAGTGTAAAACTATTCGAATAGCCGTGTCCACGATCAAGGACAGTTGGGCGATGCTGCTTAAACTACATCCAGAATTTTACAAACCACGTGTGTGTGTGTGGGTGTGTTGATGAAGCTAAATGGGTTAAGTCAGATGACTTGACATGATGATCAAGTTGGATTGGTGTACAACTCTGATAACTGTTACTTGTTCATACGGATGGCTGTACTCTCATGATGCATACTTTACATGTTGATAGATCATGTCATTGCACTCAAAACTAGCTTTCTGTAAACTACCTACTTAGTGTTATATCATTGCATCATTGTGTCCTAATCCAATCGTGGGTTGCTTGCGAGTACATTCAAAGTACTCATTGGCTTGCCACTGGTTATTTAATTGGCCAGGCATGGAAGAACAGGAGTTCGAAGAAGAGTTCTTTGGAGACGAGCATGCGAACTTGGACGTTTCCCAGTCAGAATGCCTGTAGGGTTAAGGCAGATGGCATGGGTTCTACTTATCAACGAAGATTTCCGCTGCTTAAGTTTATTTGGTATTCAGCCCTTGTGGCTTTATCTATGTAAGACTTGACCATAATGGTCATAATTTGTGTAAGACGAAATGTATGGATGTAAGACTCTTGTTATTCAACTTCTGTGTGTTCAGTGAGTATTGATCTCTGGGATCACTATACATGTGCATTCGGTGATCTCGACTTATGAGTTAGGGTCCCCACAGTGCTGGTATCAGAGCCATCCTGACTGTAGGAAGCCTTAGTTAGCATGGACGTTAGTTAGCTTGAGACCATCTAAACTTCTCTTCTTTTCTAAAGCTTACTCCACCCAAGATATATTTCCCTTATTGACCTCTCCCATTCAACCCTTGTAGATGGCTGCCGTACCCGAAGACTCCCTGACCACCGGATTTCCCGTGCTTCTCGAGGATAGCCTCAAGAAGTGTCTATTTCACCGAGCCCCCATTTTCACCTACCATGAGAATTTGATCAATGACACCGAGACGGAGAATCATGTGGAAGTGATCGTGAAGGCTAATGACTCTCCAACAAGCTGGTTCTTCGAGGGACCCTAGATGGCAACACTGGTTCTTGTCATCGAGACGGCAACCCTCAAGGCACTCACCCGCCTCCGAGACCTTCTTCCAGAGATGGCAGATGAGTTGGCAACCCGCTTCTTGCCTTATCGGAAGGAAGGTGAGGATGAGAGCAGTGCGCCAGCTCCACCATTAGAAGAAGGACTTCCACTCCGATTTCAGACCTACTTCAGCCTTTGTGCAGATAGTTTGGCAGAACACTTGGCCTCGGAATCAATGTAGCTCCGAAAGGAACTTCATGAGACCAAGGCACTTCTTCGCCAAGCACATGGGAAGACGGATAGGATCAAGAAGGAAGGTGCTCCCCCTGGTTAGCCCGCGATCGCATACCGAGGCGGAAGACCCCCAAAGGATGGGGAACCACCACATCAGCACCGCATGAGTGCAAGGGATTACCGCAAGCTCTTCACACCACCGGCAAAGCAACGCCGTGTTGAGCTCCTCCACTCCCCCACCCCTTCGAGCAATGAAGGAAGTCAGGCCACCGATGAGGAGGAGGAAGACCCAGAAGAGCCAGACTACGCGACCAAGAATTCCACCACTTAGGCATCATTCGCAACCCGGATATGCCCGTTAGTAACCCCTATGGTAGGATAGGTCGTGTACCCCTATGCAAAGTCGAGTCCTTGTAATGGTTCATATGAAACCATGTAGTGTTGTGTTTGCTTTTGATGTGTTTGATGGACATCGTGCTTTCCTATGGGAACTTGTAAGCGACTACATCACCCATTTGGATTTTAATGAATGTGTTTGGCCTTTTGGTCCTTGCATGAAAACAATTAGTGTCATACCAACCCCCTTACTAGGCATCCCATCTATATTTCTTTCCCCATCTTTCCCAATCAAGAGACCTTGACCGCTCCAACAGGATGCCTATTGTAAATCATACTGGTACCTCTACCCAGCAGCAAGAAGCCGGAGCAGAAGCTAGTCAGGACCAAACCCAAGGTCAAGCTCCACCAACGCCACCACCTCCAAACATGGACATGGCTCAGCTTCTCTAAGCCTTCCGAGAGGAACGCCAAGCCAACACTACAGCCCTCCAGATGATTGCTCAAGCTGTCAATCGCCAACCGACGGGAAACGACAATGGACGTTCCATGTTGGTGGAGTTCAAGAAGCATGCACCACCCACCTTCATCGAGACTGCTGAACCCCTGGATGCAGACGACTGGGTCCGCAACATTGAGGATCTGCTGGAACTAGTTGGATGCACTGAGGACCGTGAGAAGGTGGCATATGCTGCTCACTGTCTCGGGGGAACTGCCAGAGCTTGGCGGGATGGATTCAAGGCCATGCATGTTGAGCAAAACATCACTTGGAATGACTTCAAGGCAGAATTCCGCAAGGCCCACATTCCTTCTGGAATCATGGCCATCAAGAAGCGTGAGTTCCGAGCCCTGAAGCAAGGAAGTAGCACTGTCAAGGAGTACATGCAGAAGTTCATTGTTCTCTCAAGGTATGCTCCTGAGGATGTCAGCACTGATGCTGCCAAAAGGGAGCGCTTCATGGAAGGCCTTAACCAGACTCTGCAGTACTCGCTTGTTGTGTGCGACTACCCGACCTTTCCTGATCTGGTGAACAAGGCACTCATGCTTGAAGACAAGCGACGTGCTTTGGATGATACCCGTAAGCGCAAGATGATCAGCAAGGGTAGCTCCAGCAACCAGAAGCGTCGCCCATGGCAGCCAGCCCCGGTCAAGCCAACCTATCAGCTGCCAATTGCCCTTGCACCTCGCACCAACTATCATCCTCAGCCGTATGCCAACCCCAGGCCAACTTACAACGACCCCAATAACAATGCCATCAAGAGCAGCAACCCCGATGAAGTCACTTGCTTTGGATGTGGTCAGCCAGGACACTACTCCAAGAATTACCCTAACAAGAAGCCCGACGCCCCGCGCCCTAATGCGCAGAACCGAGGGCAAGGCCGTGGAATGCCACCAAGGAACCAAGCTCCCCGCAACCCGCCCAACAACGACAAGGGTCGTGTGAATCATGTCACTGCAGAACAAGCCAAGGAAGACCCGGACGTCGTGCTGGGTACGTTCCTTGTTAACTCAGCACCTGCAACTGTCTTGTTTGGTTCTGGAGCCACACATTCATTTGTCACCCAAGAGTTTGCATTAAAAAGTGGCATGACCCCTACACCCCTGAATAACCCTATGGTGGTACAAACCCCCGGAGTAGAGATGAGAGCCAAGATAGGATGTAAAGGAGTCGGGATTGTCATTAATGGGGTAGACTTCCTAGCAGACCTTATCATCTTAAGATCACAAGGCTTGGATGTGATCTTAGGAATGGATTGGCTCATCAAGCACCAAGGCTTGTTAGATTGCGCCAACCGAACCATCACTGTGACCAATGACCAAGGAGTCGAAGTTAAGTTTGCTCCCAACCCTGCTCAAGGCACCCAAGTCAACTGTCTGTCAGAAGTTGGATTGGAGCAAGTGCCGGTAGTATGCGAATACCCCGATGTCTTTCCTGAGGAGCTACCGGGAATGCCTCCTAACCGAGACATTGAGTTCAACATCGAGCTCATACCCGGAGCAGGACCCATCTATAAGAAGCCTTATAGAATGGGATCGGAAGAGTTAGCAGAGTTGAAGAAGCAACTAGAAGAGCAGTTGAGGAAGGGATTTATCAGCCCTAGTGCCTCCCCTTGGGGATCACCTGTTCTGTTTGTGGCAAAGAAGGACGGTACCATCCGCTTGTGCATTGACTAACGCTCCCTCAATGAAGTTACAATCAAGAACAAGTATCCACTTCCCAAGATTGAAGACCGGTTTGATCAACTCAATGGGGCCAAGGTGTTCTCCAAGATCGACCTCAGATCTGGGTACTACCAGCTGAAAATCAGACCTCGAGATATTCCGAAGACGGCATTTGTAACCAGATATGGCCTGTATGAGTGCACGGTCATGTCCTTTGGATTGACCAATGCCCCAGCTTACTTCATGTATCTCATGAATAAGGTCTTCATGGAATATTTGGACAAGTTTGTCGTTGTCTTCATTGATGACATTCTTGTCTTCTCTAAGACGGAAGAAGAGCACGAGCAACACTTGAGGATGGTCCTAGACAAGCTTCGAGAGCACCAACTGTATGCCAAGTTCAGCAAGTGCGAATTTTGGCTGTGTGAAGTTGGATTCTTGGGTCATGTTTTGACCGAAGAAGGATTGTCGGTCGATCCCCGCTAAGATTGAAGCCATAATTGAATGGCAATCCCCAAGCAATGTGAAGGAAGTCAGAAGCTTCCTCGGACTCGCAGCATATTACCGCAAGTTCGTTGAAGTATTCTCAAGCATTGCACGACCCATGACTCAGCTCTTGAAGAAGGGCAAGAAGTTTGAATGGACGCCGAAGTGTGAAGAGAGCTTCCAGGAGCTGAAGAAGAGACTGACCACCGCCCAGTTCTGGCCACACCAGATATACACAAGGAGTTTGTGATATATTGTGATGCGTCAAGAACCAGACTGGGAGGTGTTCTGATGCAAGAAGGCCGAGTCGTAGCTTACCTTTCAAGGCAACTACGGCCTCATGAAGAGAACTATGCTACTCATGACCTCGAGTTGGCAGCTGTAGTTCATGCCCTGAAAACATGGCGACATTACCTCCTAGGGAAGCGATGTGAGATATACACGGATTACAAAAGTCTGAAGTATATTTTCACTCAGAAGGAATTGAACATGAGGCAGAGAAGGTGGCTAGAGTTGATCAAGGATTATGACCTCAGTGTTCAATACCACCCTGGGAAGGCTAATGTGGTAGCAGATGCATTAAGCAGGAAGATGCTTAAGGAAAGGCTACCCGCCTTGTATGAAGAACTTGAAAGCTTTGGGATGGAACTGGTTGCACCAGGATTCTTGGCCAACCTCGAAGTTAGGCCTACCCTAATGGATGATGTTAAGGAAGCCCAGAAGGGACACGAGAGCATTGAAGGCATCAAGAGGAAGATCAAGGCAGGCAAGGCCCCAGGATTCTCAGAGGATGAGCAAGGAAATGTGTGGTTTGGCAATCACATTTGCGTACCCAATAAGATTGAGCTCAAGAATCTGATCTTGCAAGAAGCTCATGACACCCGTATTCCATCCATCCTGGACGGACCAAGATGTATCACGACCTGAAGGAAAGATTTTGGTGGCACGGGATGAAAAGGGAGATTGCCACCTATGTTGCAAAGTGTGATGTATGCCAAAGGGTCAAAGCTGAATATCAGCGACCTGCTGGATTGCTCCAACCACTCAAGGTTCCCGAGTGGAAATGGGATAAAGTCGGAATGGATTTCATCACTGGACCACCTAGGTCAAACAAGGGACATGACTCCATTTGGGTCATAGTCGATCATTTGACTAAAGTAGCCCATTTCCTTCCTGTTAAGACTACCTATGATGGCAACCAGCTAGCAACTTTATACATCAACAGAATCATAAGTCTTCATGGTGTTCCCAAGGAGATTGTGTCAGATCGAGGAACCCAGTTTACCTCAAGGTTCTGGAAGAAGTTCCAAGAGGCCATGGGGACCAAGTTGTCCTTCAGCACAGCTTTCCACCCACAGACCGGAGGTCAGACAGAGCGAGTGAATCAGATACTCGAAGACATGCTTCGAGCCTGTGTCTTAGCATATGGAGCTAGGTGGGAAGATTGCCTCCCTTTTGCCGAGTTCTCCTACAACAACAGTTATCAGTCAAGCCTCCAGATGGCACCATTTGAGGTCTTGTATGGATGCAAGTGTCGCACACCCCTCAATTGGTCAGAAACCAGAGAAGGACTAGTGTTTGGGCCTGATATCCTCCGTGAAGCAGAAGAGCAAGTTCAGCTAGTCAGAGAGCAACTGAAGACTGCCAAGTCGAGACAGAAGAGCTATGCCGACACTCGTCGCCGACAAGTAGCCTTCCAAGTCGGAGACTATGTATACCTGCGAGTAACTCCTCTTAAGGGAACCAGGCGTTTCCATGTTAACGGAAAGCTTGCCCCAAGATATATCGACCCCTTCGAGATCACCGCACGACGCGGAGAAGTGGCTTACCAGTTGGAACTGCCACCTGAACTATCCGATGTGCAACGTATTCCACGTGTCACAACTCCGGAAGTGTCTCCAAGTTCCATACAAACCTGATCTTTACAAGGACGTCGATCACCAAGCCATTGACCTTCAACCCAATTTGACCTACCAGAGACCCATCTGCATTTTGGATAAGGCTGAACGACGCACTCGAAGCCGCACCATCAAGTACTTCAAGGTCCAGTGGAGCAACCACACTAAAGCAGAAGCAACCTGGGAACATGAAGACTACCTTAGACCGAGTTTCCGTATCTCTTTAAAGCCTAGTTTAGGAATCTCGGGGACGAGATTCTTGTAAGGGGGGTAGGTCTGTCACACCCTGCATTTTGTAACATTTCATTTGCATTAATAAAGCATTAAAATTTAGATCAACAAAAACTTCTGCATTATTTTGGCTTTTATTTTGGAGTTGGATTTTTGTGTCTGGTTTTTCAAGTGCTCTTTAAAGTCAACTACTCCATCTTATGTACTTCATCTCCTTGCCCCAAACTTCTGCCCAATGATCATGCCATGTGTATAGTGCAATATAGTATTTTCCTACAAAAATAATTTGGCCAAATAGTATTTTCAAAAATTAGTTTTCCAAAAACCCCTGAATTGAGGTTTGCACTACAAGTACTTGATTTGGGGTATGAAACATATTTCAAAGATTTTATTTGAAACCTATTAGATATAGGATTCCCATAAACCACAAAAATATAATTTTATAAGTTATTTTCCTATTTTACTTAAAAGCTTTTTCTTAAGGCCAGAAATGGTCTTTAATAGGAAAAAAATATTTTATTGTTTCAAAAATATTTGACAAAAATCAGGGAAACTCAGTGGACATATATTTTCCATATATAAGAGTTTCAACACATGGTCATGTTCAACATATTGGACAAAACCTCCCAAAACCATTTCTGCCCATTTCAAGGATTTGAAATATTTCTAGAGGAAATATTTTCATAAAAATCCAAGGAAAATCCAACAAGTCACAAATGCATATTGTCATCACCTTGCAAGGCCTCAAATCAATCAAGGTCATTTTGGCTCACCAAAATGCCCCAAAACCTCTCTGATCAGAATCAAATTTGAACAAGTTTGTACTACCAACTTTCTCTCCTTGATCCCAACTTTTGTGGGCATGTACACATGACCAAATGAGGCCACTACACCAAGTGGTGCATCAAGGGGAAGTGATTTTCTCAACAAGATCTACACAAGTTCATTTCTGCTAATTTCTAGGGTTTACAAAAGTTGCATTGGCAACTTTTCCCAAATAAGCTCCAAATTGGTGGAAGACCCTAATTATATGTGTCATTTCACCCTGTGGAGTCTTATGGCAATTGGAAATCTTTTTCTTACCCAAACCATTATCAAACACCTTCTGCCACTTTTCAAAAATCACCATTTTGACCTCTAAAACTATTCTCCTTGAGCTCAACTTTTTACCACAGCTCCTCCTAGTCCTCTCCTACCTCCAGTAACTCTTCCCTGGCCTCAGCTCAATGATTGATGGGTAAAATGCCCCCATTTACCTCCCTGGACAGCCCCTCTGTCCCTCTTCTTCTACCTCTCTCCTCTCCTACTGGCCACCCAGGGCATCCAAGGCCATCTCCTACTTCTTTACTCCTCCCTAGAGCTACCAGACATGCTTGGTCGTGCCCACTTTACCAAAAAATGGCATGCCGGCCATTTGCACGCTCTGGAGCGCGCTACAGTGCGCTCCAGCACTATAGCCGCCCCCTTCCAACCGCCTCCGGCCACCTCGGGCCTCCCCAGTGCACCCGATGATGCACCTCGACGTCTGCGACACGCCACACCTCTCTCCCCTCCTCCTTCTCCCTCCTCTCACCCCAGCCCGCACGCGCGCCGGCCGCCCGAGCGCAGCAGTGAGCGCGCTCACACGCGCGGTGCCCTGGCCCAACTGCTTTCCCTCTCTTCTCTCCCCTCACCCTAGACCAACCCCACAAGCGCCTCAGACACGCCCCGATGAGCCCCCGTGACCCGCTTCGACCGCAACAGGCTCGCCGGCACGGGTCCTCGGTGGACCGTCGCCCGCCTATTTAAGGGCCTCCCCGAGCCCTCCTCTCGTCACCACTCGCTCTCTCACTCCCCTAATCATCCCCCTGCACCCCAGTTCCTTTCCAGAGCCTCACAAGCTCGAGATCGAGCTCGAGCTCCGCCGCTTTGGCTCGCCGGAGTTCGGGAGGTACAGGCCGTCCCCGGCCCCCTTTCCTCTCAATCTGGAACCCCTGCAGCTCTCTGATCCTTTCCCCCTTGTTTCCCCTCTTTGTAGCTGCCGGAAACGGCCGTAACCGCCGTCTTCGAAGCCCCTCCGCCGCGTGACCTCGTCGCCGGCGAACCAGGCCACCCGGGCGACCGGTTCCACCTCCACCCGAACGGCGACGCCAGGCTGAGTCCGCCCCTGCCCTTGTCCAAGTTCGCTGTGCCCTGCATCGACGCCGGTAAGCCTCGCCGCCGTCGGACGAGGCTTGAGGACGACCTTGACAAGGGGCCCCGTGCCCTCTCTCACTAACGCCGGGCCCCGCCCGTCATGTTTAAAAATCTGGCGCACGCGCGCGTTGTCTCGGCTGGGCCGCTGCCCTGCGGCTGTTCTGGCCCAGCAGGCATAGTGCCCCTTCCCCTTTTTCTTTTCTGTCAAACCGGTAAAAAATTCCACAGGATTAAATATTCACCCAAATGCAATTATTCCAACTCCTAAATCCTTGTAATAATCCCACCTATTTATTGGTGCAGTTTTCACTCTTATCAAACCAACTTTTCTTCACTGTTCAAATTCAAATTTGAATTTGAGCATTTATGCCTGTCATTTAAAATTCCTAGCACTGTTTCCATGACTCCAAATCCAAAACTAGGAATTTTCCCCTTCTTAGTTTTCACCCTAATATTTAACAAAAATGAGTTGACATTTTTCTGAGCACTTTGGTTTTTCGGTTTTATTATTACCTTATTTTCTTGTTACTATTTTTGTGACGATAGATTGCGTTGTTGACGAAGGAGTTGGACCAGAAGACTTTGAAGACCCAGAAGACTTTGATGAGCCAGGCAAGCAGCCCTTTGACCATGTCTATGAAACCCCTTTTTATGCATGACATATAGCAACATATTGTTGTTGCAACGGAATCATGATGAGGTGGAACAACTTTGATGGTTTGCCTCTGTTACTTCCTCGTTGATACTTGCATTGTGCATGACCCTACCTCCTTATGAGGGTTATGCCGGTGGGAGTAGATAGGATGCTAAAGTAGTTGCTATGCAAAAAGGGACGGGAATATGCATGGTGATGGAGAAAAAGTATTTTCAAAAGACTTCTCGAAAACCCCGTCAGGTGCCACTGATGCCTGAGGGAGATAATGAGATGGGTAACCACTTGATGACGAAGTGGTGTATCGAGGCAATTGTATGTGTTATTTTCGAAAACTGATTAGATTTAAGATTTGTCGACTATCCCAACCTTACATGCGCAACCACTCTACCCTTATATGGGAAAGGGCATTATTTATTACCTAGGCCGATACTAGCTTGGAGCCCGCATTACTAGTGACGGGGGAAAGTTGGTGCTCTCTCTCGGGACGGGGTCGTGCCAGGTAGGGCGGCCAAGAACATTTTTATGGGGCACCGGACACACCGTTGGTACCCCGTGCCAGTGGTATGTGATGAATATGGGAGCAAGGCTCCACAATTTTAAGTTGTGAAAGGTTGGGCATGGCGGTTACTACCAATCGAGTGGACTCCTTGTTAGTGTCGTCTAGGGAAAGATAGTGATCGGGTGCTTACCCCGGGTACTTGAGAAACCACGGGTCGTGGATGACACGGAAGTTCCCCGGATCTTGTGGGTAAAGTGTGCAACCTTTGCAGAGTGTAAAACTATTCGAATAGCCGTGTCCACGGTCAAGGATAATTGGGCGGTGCTGCTTAAACTATGTCCAGAATTTTACAAACCACGTGTGTGTGGGTGTGGGTGTGTTGATGAAGCTAAATGGGTTAAGTCAGATGACTTGACACGATGATCAAGTTGGATTGGTGTCCAACTCTGATAATTGTTACTTGTTCATACGGATGTCTGTACTCTCATGATGCATACTTTACATGTTGATAGATCATGTCATTGCACTCAAAACTAGCTTTCTACAAACTACCTAGTTAGTGTTATATCATTGCATCATTGTGCCCTGTTCCAATCGTGGGTTGCTTGCGAGTACATTCAAAGTACTCATTGGCTTGCCACTTGTTATTTAATTGGCCAAGCATGGAAGAACAGGAGTTTGAAGAAGAGTTCTTTGGAGATGAGCATGCGAACTAGGACGTTTCCCAGTCAGAATGCCTGTAGGGTTAAGGCAGATGGCATGGGTTCTACTTATCAACGAAGATTTCCGCTACTTAAGTTTATTTGGTATTCAGCCCTTGTGGCTTTATCTATGTAAGACTTGACCATAATGGTCATAATTTGTGTAAGACGATATGTATGGATGTAAGACTCTTGTTATTCAGCTTCTGTGTGTTCAGTGAGCATTGATCTCTGGGATCACTTTACACGTGCATTCGGTGATCTCGACTTATGAGTCGGGGTCCCCACAGTTTCTATGATAGAAATGACCGGGGTGGTCTATGTGTGCGCGTCGTTCATGTACCATCTAGCTAGATCGATTGAAAGAAGACTAGGGTGGGTCTGGAGATCGGCCAATCTAGAGAGGCCGGAGAGGATGAATGTTTGCTTAAAAAAGATAGATGAAAGCTTGGTTACAATTAGTGCATGGTAGAGTGACCTAGACGTGTGTCGAAGAGCAACCTAGCGACGAGCGAGATACAATCCCGATGCCTTGGGAGATCAATTAGGTTTGACAAGAACAAAGAGGAAGAGAGGTGGTATGTGTGTGTGTGTAAGAGAGAGAGGGAGGGAGGGAGAGAGAGAGAGACCCCAAGATGAAACCGAGAGAGGAGTGGGTGCGTGTGTGATACCTAAGGCGGATTCAAAATTTTGAACCGGTAATCATAGCATCAACAAATCATATATAAATGGTATTCAATGTTCTTTTCGCTTTTGAACGTACAATATACTCCATCGGATCCTTTCTAGTTTACATACAAGTTTTATGTGTAGGCAAAGTATCTCTACTTTGATCAAACTCACAGAAAAAAGTATCAACATTGAACAACGCCCAATCAATATTTTTAGATTCATATGCACTCCTAGATTTGTATTCAAATAGAAATGGTTTCCAATTTGTTTTCAAACATGTGAATGATTGTTCTCGCGCATGCTCTTCCTACTAGGATTTCGCCACGTATAGCCAGTCCACTAGTAACTTTTTTAAGCTCCCTGTCCAATAGTAGTAGAAGTAGTAGTACTGGTGGATTACTTACAACATCTACAGTAGAGTATGGAGTGCTCATAGTACTAGTATTATACCACTCCCTCCGTTTTTATTTACTCCACATATTAGAATTGACTCAAGTCAAACTTTGTAAAGTTTGACCAAATTTATAGAAAATAATTTAAATATTTAGCATAACAAATCTATATGATGTGGAAGTACATTCAACAACGAATCTAATGGTATTGATTTGTTATTGTATATGTTGATTTTTTTGTCTATAAACTTTGTCAAAGTTTGTAAAGCTTGACTTTGACCAAAACTAATATGCTGAGTAAATAAAAATGGAGGGAGTACTAGTAGCACTCGGCCGACCTCTCACTCTTCTAGTAGTATAAATGACGCGGGCGGGGGAGGGGGAGGGACGTCGGTTTTCTCGAAACTGTGAACCCACAAACAAGCGAAAATGCAAGACGAAGCGTGTTCCATTCAGTGAACGACGTGGAGGGTCCAATGTGCCGGGGTGCAACGCGAACGCGACAAGAGTGATGTACACTGTTCGGTCCTTATGAACTTGCATATTTCGAGTACTCCTTTTTTAACACAGTACAGACGCAAACGCTCATACATGCGTGCATACACTCACCACTATGAACGCACACATGCACACCCTACCCCTATGAGAACCTTCGAGAGATTGAGCCGTCATACCTCTATCTCTAATCTTATCTCTATTCTCGGTGATGATGGTGTGCCTGCCATCTTGCAATATACACCGTCCAATCTATATATGTTGGATAGAAAGAAAACTATGGCAATTTTGCAAAAGGATACCCGCACCTCTATCGTTCATCCTTATCTCCCACTACTTCATTGTTGAGTAATTAAAAAAGGAAGCCTCTAGAACAATATGGCATGGTAGCTGTTGTCGGGGTCGTCCATCCCCATGTCTCCGCTGAGTTCGACCACCAATCACCACCGTGCCCCACTCCTCCTCACCTTATCTCTCCTCTTTCTCGAGATATCATTTTTCGATGAAATTCTTGAGATACCATTTTTCGACGAAATTCTTGAGATATCATAAAAAATGCATCCTGATGTTCCGTGCAATGCACCGGCATCTTGCTAGTCATCCTGAGATTTACTAAGTCAGCGCCTCGTCGTCGACAAGAATGGTGGGGAGGTCTGGATGTCTGCCACGTGAAATTCCAAAACTTTAGTCCCATCCCACCCCACAACTCTCCAGGCTCCAGCCATCCGGCTTTGCAAACTCCATACAGTCAAAACTGATTGATCGGTGGTCACCGGAACCACTATTCACACCAGAACCTTCGCCACTCGGCCTACGCTAGATATTTGCTGGCCAGTCACCACTGCCCCAAAACCACACCTCCTCTCCATCCCATTTCCCCCAACTTTTGATCCCCTAGCCCGCATCAGTCGTCCACTAGTTTACTGAAAAGCCATGGTGCGCCACAAGATCACGTACTACAAGATGCTGACGCCGGAGCGCGACGCAGAAATCGTGGCGGCGGTTAGTGCCACAGACCTTCGTTCCCAAGCTCGCTTTGTGGCGGGCCAATCCCTGAGTTCTCTGGAGCCAAGCTCTGAGGAGGAGGAAGCCGATCCAATGTTCATGGCGGAGATCGCAGCGCAGAAGGCCCCGAATGCGTATGAGACAATGGATGTTGACTTCATGCCGGCGTCCGGGTCCCCCATGGTGCAGGCGGATCAGCGGTTCAACATGGCGATCCAAAAGGAGGACCGGAAGGCACATGCTCAACTCGACGCGGAGCGTGTGGATGCCGCTGCCATCGAGGCCCTCCTACAGGCGGAACTGGATGTCCTGGACTTGAACCGGGCGGCGGAGGCTCAACTCGACGCGGAGCATGCAGATGCTGCTGCCATCAAGGCCCTCATGCAGGCAGAACCGAACGTCATGGACGTGAACCGGGCGGTGCTCACGTCCGTGCAGACCACCCGCATGCTCCACGTGAATGAGTAGCTGGAGGCCGAGGACAACCACGGTGCGGAGACACACGTCGGCAGCTACGGCTGGTTCGTGCCGGTAGTCAAAACGACAAGGTCGTCTCGTTCCGCGAGCAGTGATAGTTTTTCTTTATGTTGCTGTTTTTAGGGATCTTTTTGTTGTGTAAAAACATATATTTATGCAAGTCGCCTGACTATCATCATTCGGGTCAGTCGACCATTTCAGGCAGTTGGATGAACATCCTACGTCTCCTAACCCTTCTTCATCTTCTTCCTCACCTCTTCTTCTTCCCCAATAGACCACCGACGAGGCGCGCGGATCTTCCCCGACATGCGGTTGGATAAACATACTGTATGAACGAAAAATATGTGTCAGCAGTAGGATGAATGAGTTTGGTTTGATCACATGCAGTAGCACGTGTCAGTGAGGGTGTGTTCTGTAACGCCCCAGATGTAACTTTCCCCATTTGTACTCCAACTCTTGCCGTTTCCGGTGTCAAGTTATATTTATTTCTCGGGTTCGGGTCCTTGTCTCCGTGTGTTGTTTTCATTTTCATGCATCTCATACCATGTCATCTCATGCATTGCATTTGCATACATCTTCATCTCATGCATTCGAGCATTTTCCCCGTTGTCCGTTTTGCATTCCGGCGCTTCGTTCTCCTCCGGTGGTCATTTCTAGTCTTCTTTCGTGTGTGGGGTTTAAACATTTCCGGATTGGACCGAGACTTGCCAAGCGGCCTTGGTTTACTACCGGTAGACCGCCTGTCAAGTTTCGGGTCATTTGGACTTCGTTTGATACTCCAACGGTTAACCGAGGGACCGTAAAGGCCGCGTGGGTGTTGCAGCCCAACACCCTCCAAATTTGGCCCAAAACCCACCAAACTCTACTCCATGTCCTAGAGCGTTCGATCACGATCGTGTGGGCGAAAACCGCACCTCATTTGGACTCTCCTAGCTCCACTTATGCCTATTTATACCCCCTCCATTCGGATCTCTTCTTCCCCCGTCCGAAACCCTAGTTTAAAAAAAACAGATCAACCCCCCC
>NC_041384.1:289206035-289214124 GCF_002162155.2 Triticum dicoccoides
GACCCCGCCGCCGCACCGTGCCTCCTCGCAGGCGCCGCCCCCCGGCGACCTCCTCCACCGCCGGCGCACCCCGCAGCTCCGGCGAGCTCGAGCTCCACCGCCGGCGCCGCCTCGGCTTCCGCGCCGCGATCCCGATCTGGATCCGGTCGCGTGAACAGTAAACCCTAACCCCCGATTTTTTTGCTAAGTCCTGGAAATTTTGATCCAAGTTGCTCTGTTCGAGGTCCCGTAACTTTGCAACCGTAGCTCCGTTTTGGGCGTATGATATATCAGAATCTTCGCCTCGACATGTGCATCATTTCATTCCATTGCATCATTTGCATTTGAGGTCATCTTGATGCCCAAAATGCTGTTAGAAGGAGGCTTCGTGAGTTAAATTGCAGATCCGTTAGTTCATCATGCACTTTTGTCATTTTTGCCATGTTTAATTCGTGCATGATATGCCTGTGCCCCTTTGGGATGAATTGTTAAGCATTTTGTCTTCTTTCCAGAGGTGCCACCCATGTATTTTTAGGATGTGTGTGTTGTCTTGTGCAAGCTTGCGAAGAGAGGTACCTGAGATTGCAGATTTCAGGGACTTAGTGATTTTCACTAAGTCTGGGATATTTTAGTTCATGATGCTATATGTCCAGCTGGTTTCCTAGTGATCCGTGCCTCTTTTGAGGATGATCAGTAAGGGAGTTTTGATATTTATGTTATTCTCTATCCATCCATGGCTTTGTTTGCATATGTGGAGTGCTCTAGGTTGACTCAATCGAGCTCAACTTTTGCTTCGTTGTTAATCTGGGCAGATCGTCAACTTGTTTGCGATTTTGCCGATGCTACCGTTAGTGTTCCATGCATGCTATGCCTTTGTTCTTGCCATGTGTAGCTAGCACATTGTGCCTTCTTGCTGGTTATATGCTTTCCTTGCCATGACTTGCAACGTAGTGAGTGCATCGAGCTCGTTTACATGCCTTCGTGAGTTATATTTCAGCGTGTCTCAGTTTTCACTGAGTCTGAAAACTGATTGTGTTCGAGCTATGTTCGTGAGCTCGGTAGAGTATTTTGTGAACCCTTTTGGCCCCAGGTCACTTTGGGTGTTTTGTTAAGCTTGTTGAGTAGCTCCATGCCATGTTCTTACTTGTCATGTTCAGGTTTTCTATCATGTTGTTTTGCTGCTCCGAAGAGAGCATCGTGATCTGAAATTTCAGACTAGTGTTAATTTCACTAAGTCTGGAATCTGTTTTGCATTTGCGTTTTAACCATGCTTGTTTGAACCTCTTAATGGATGAATTTGCCTATGGCTCAGTGCTAGTGTTTTGTCAACCATCTTGTGTACATCACTGCCATGTATTTTGTTTCCATGTTTGGTGGCTGTAGCATGTTCATTTCGTTGCATTTAGATGCCTACTTGCTGCAAATCGCAGACCGGTGTCATATCTTAAAACGCTCGCCATTTCCAAACCGTAGCTCCGATCCCTATGATCTTTATATCGTTTTCAAGCGATTTCATCCCCTCTATCCAGTGGCACACTTGGTTTTCCAAGTTGATGCCAGGTTCATGCATTTCCTGTCATATCTTGCATTTTGCATCCCGCATCGCATCCCGCATAGCATATCGTCATTTCATCAAATTGCTTGGTCTTGCCCGTGGTTGATTGTATCCTTGTTGCTTGTTTGTCTTGTGGGTAGAGCCGGGAGACGAGTTCGCTACCGAGGAGCCCGTTGAGTTTGCTTGCGAGGATCCAGTCAACTCTGACAACTGTGCAGGCAAGATGGTCATACCCTCGAAATCACTACTATCTTTGCTATGCTAGTTTGCTCGCTCTTTTGCTTCGCCACTGCTACGATGCCTACCTTTTGCTTGTCAGCCTCCCAATTGCCATGTTGATCCTCTAACCCACTATTGTCCTAGCAAACCGTTGATTGGCTATGTTACCGCTTTGCTCAGCCCTTCTTATAGCGTTGATAGTTGCAGGTGAAGATTGGAGCCGTTCCTTGTTGGAACATTTATTTTCTTGTTGGGATATCATTATATTGCTATGTTGTCTTAATGCATCTATATACTTGGTAAAGGGTGGAAGGCTCGGCCTCTCGCCTAGTGTTTTGTTCCACTCTTGCCGCCCTAGTTTCCGTCATATCGGTGTTATGTTCCCGGATTGTTGCGTCCCTTACGCGGTTGGGTTATAATGGGAACCCCTTGATAGTTCGCCTTGATTAAAGCTTTTCCAGCAATGCCCAACATTGGTTTTACCATTTGCCACCTAGCCTCTTTTTCCCTTGGGTTTCCGGAGCCCGAAGGTCATCTTATTTTAACCCCCCCGGGCCAGTGCTCCTCTGAGCGTTGGTCCAAACTAGAGTCCTGTGCAGCGCCCCCTCGGGGAAACTCGAGGTTTGGTTTTAGTTGTATGGAGCGCTCATCTGAGTGTGCCCTGAGAAAGAGATATGTGCAGCTCCTATCGGGATTTGTCGGCACATTCGGGTGGTGTTGCTGGTCTTGTTTTAACCTGTTGAATTGTCTTGTTGTACCGGGTTGCCGAGTCTGATCGGTGTGTCTCGGGTGGAGGTCTATTCCTTCGTTGACCGTGAGAGCTTGTCATGGGCTAAGTTGGGACCCCCTGCAGGGATTGAACTTTCGAAAGCCGTGCCTGCGGTTATGGGCAGATGGGAATTTGTTAATGTCCGGTTGTAGATTACTTGAACTAAACTTAATTAAAATGAATGAATCGTGTGTGTTACCGTGATGGCCCCTTTTCGGCGGAGTCCGGGAAGTGGACACGGTGTTGGAGTTATGCTTGCGCAGGATGTTCCTTTAGCTTCTCGCTCGTGCTTCGCCTTCTCTTCTCGCTCTCTTTTGCGTATAAGTTAGCCACCACATATGCTAGTCGCTTGCTGCAGCTCCACATATTTTTGCCTTATCCATTCCTATGAGCTTAAATAGTCTTGATCGCGTGGGTGTGAGATTGCTGAGTCCCTGTGGCTCACAGATACTACAACTCCAGATGCAGGTCCAGGTGTTTCTGCTCCAGTTGACGATTACGAGCTCAAGTGGGAGTTCGACGAGGACTCTCAGCGATACTACGTGTCTTTTCCGGATGATCAGTAGTGGTGCCTAGTTGGGGTTATCGATTCAGGACCTTGTCGCATGTTGGGGGTCTTATCTATTTTGGCACCGTAGTCGGGCCATGAGTGATTTGTTTGATGGATGTTATTTGTGTACTCTGATGTGACGTGGGGAGTGTAAGCCAACTATGTTATCTCCCCCTTTTATTATATATTACATGGGATGTTGTAATGATTGCCTGACTTGCGACATTGCTTTCAATGCGGTTATGCCTCTAAGTCGTGCCTCGACACGTGGGAGATATAGCCGCATCGAGGGCGTTACAAGTTGGTAATCAGAGCCTTCCCCGACCTTAGGAGCCCCATTGCTTGATCGTTTTTAGCAGCCGAGTTGTGTCTAGAAAAATGTTTTGAGTCCTTAGGAATTATATATCGGAGAGCTTAGGAATTCTTTTTACTTCCCAGTCTCCTCATCGCTCTGGTAAGGCATCCTGGCGTAGAGTTTTGACTCTTCTCTTCTCAAATTTCACTAAATTTTTTTTAGGATCACACGAGTATCTTGGTTTTGTTCCGATGGTTTTATGACGAGAACATTGTTCTTGGTGCCTCCTGTCTTTAGGGGTTGTGGCAGTGTCCCGGGGAGTTGATCTCCGTGGTGTTGTCGTCACAATTTTATCGTTGCAATTCTGGTATACTTGAGATATGTTCGCCGACATCGAAAATCTCTTTTATGCAGTTCGTTGGTGAGATAACCTCGACGCCACCCAGTACTGGGGCGGGAGTTCGGGAGTATCTCCATAACTTGTATAACGGATGCTTTTCGAAGGTTGAGGTAGATGGTTTCCGAAGTTTTCTTGGTTATGTGTTGAAGGATGGATACAGCTGGATGTAGGATTTGCTAGTTTGGGTGAGATATTGTGCTTCCCCTGTATCCCCAACACCTGATTGCATAACCGGAAAGGTTCGGGAATTTCATAGGTGGGAATTCTAGTAGCTCCAGTTCTTCTTCCACGGATATTGGTTTGAGATTGGGATTTCTTACCGATTATTCGTTCTTGATCCGTACCTTGTTGAATTATTTCTCTTCCTTAATTCTTCATGGCTTCTCAATTTATGGATATGTGATCATTTGAAGAGGAATGCATTCGTTCATTTTGTTCGGATGTGAAGACTATATGTTGCAATTTTCATTCCGTTGGATTCAGCTTCTATATTGTTGTCTATCTATGTGCTAATGGTGGTCAACCTCTTCAGGATGGCTCCTCCAACGCGCACGACTCCGAATCCTGATCCGCCTCCACCTCCGCCTCCTCCGGAAGCATGGCAAGCTGTGATGGCCGCTACTAATGCAAACACACAGTTGATCATGCAAATCCTCCAAGAGCGCAATCAAGGCAGTCAAGGGAATCAAGGCCATAATCAGCACCACTTTGCTACTCTGAACCAGTTCCTCGCAAATGGCCCAAAGACGTTCAGCAGTTGTGTTGAGGCTACCGATGCTGACGATTGGCTAGTGGATCTGGGCAAGCATTTTGAATGCAGCAATGTCAGGCCTGAAGATTTCTTCAAGTTCGTTTCTTTCCAGCTCAAAGATCAGGCTGCAGAGTGGTTCCAGCAGTACAAGGATTCCAGAGGTGGACGTGTTATCACTTGGGACGATTTCCGTCAAGATTTCCGCGCTCATCACATCCCTCAAAGTGTGGTTGAGAGTAAGCGTCAGGAATTCCGCAATCTGAAGCAAGGCTCTTTGTCTGTCTATGACTACAACAAGTTGTTCCAGAAGCTCGCCCGTTTTGCCAAGCAGGATGTTCCTGATGAGAAGAGCATGATCTATCAGTTCAGGGGTGGTCTTCGTGAGGAAATTCAGCTCGCTCTTGTCCTCTTTGAGCCGTTGAGATACGATGAGTTCTACAACATGGCACTGAAGCAAGAGGCTGCTCAGATGAGGTGTGATACTTCCAGGAAGCATGCCAGAGATGTTACTCCTTCTTCCTCTACTCAAGTGGTCAAGCAGCAGAAGTATTGGCTTCCTCCTCCTCCGTTCCGTCAGCCGTATCAGCAGAAGAGCAAAGGTGGCAGTGGTTTCTCCCACCCACCCAACCCAAGCTTTCAGAACAAGTCTTCGTCTCAAGCGCCAAGATCGAGTGCTCCGTATCACCGTCCGCTTTCAGAGGTCACGTGCAACAAGTGCCAACAGAAGGGTCACTATGCCAACAAGTGTACCAACCAGAGGCGTCTTCCTCCTCCTCCTCCTGTCAGATCGGCAAGTACAGTTGTGGTCAAGCACAATCCCAAGCACGTCAAATACGTTTGGTCTCCGGAGTGTGATATTGCTTTCAACACTTTGAAAGAGAAATTGATCACTGCTCCAGTTCTGACTCCGCCTGATGAAACCAAGCCGTACGAGGTCTTTTGTGATGCCTCTCTCCAAGGTCTCGGTGCTGTACTGATGCAAGAGAAGAAAGTTGTCGCTTATACCTCTCGCCAGTTGAAACCTAACGAGAAGAACTACCCCACTCATGATCTCGAGTTGGCGGCAGTTGTGCACGCTTTGTTGACTTGGAGACATCTTCTATTGGGAAGGAAAGTGGATATTTTCACTGATCACAAGAGTCTCAAGTACATCTTCAATCAGCCTAATCTCAACCTCAGGCAGACTCGATGGGTCGAAATGATTCAAGAGTACAATCCGAGTATCGAGTATACTCCAGGCAAGGCTAATGTGATTGCTGACGCTTTGAGCAGGAAAGCATATTGCAACAGTCTGATTCTCAAGCCTTATCAACCCGAGCTTTGTGAAGCTTTCCGCAAACTTAATCTGCAAGTTGTTCCTCAAGGTTTCCTCGCCAACCTTCAAGTCTCTCCTACCTTAGAAGACCAGATTCGCCAAGCCCAACTTCTTGATGCTATGGTGAAAAAGGTGAAGATTGGTATTGCAAAGAGTCAGTCCAAGTACAAGTGCTACCGACTTGATGACAAGGACACTCTCTTCTTCGAGGATCGAATTGTTGTGCCCAAAGGTGAACTTCGTAAGGTGATCATGAACGAGGCTCACAACTCTCTCCTCTCCATCCACCCTGGGAGTACGAAGATGTATCAGGACCTCAAGCAAGCTTATTGGTGGACTCGAATGAAGCGCGAGATCGCTCAATTCGTGAATGAATGTGATGTCTGCAGAAGAGTGAAGGCAGAACACCAAAGGCCAGCTGGTCTCCTCCAACCTCTTGCCATTCCAGAATGGAAGTTTGACCACATTGAAATGGACTTCGTGACTGGGTTTCCAAAGTCCAAGCGTGGCAATGATGCTATATTCGTCGTCATCGACAAGCTCACCAAAGTGGCTCACTTTCTGCCTATCAAAGAGTCAATCACTGCAGCTCAATTGGCGGAACTCTATACCTCTCGCATTGTCTCTCTGCACGGTATTCCTCAAGTGATATCTTTAGACCGTGGCAACATCTTTACCTCCAAGTTTTGGGATTCTTTTCAGAAGGCCATGGGCACCAACATCCGCTTCAGCACAGCTTTCCATCCTCAAACAAGCGGTCAAGTCGAGCGTGTCAACCAAATTCTTGAAGATATGCTCAGGGCTTGTGTGATCTCCTTCGGCATGAAGTGGGAGGACTGTCTTCCTTATGCTGAATTCTCTTACAACAACAGCTTTCAAGCAAGTTCGGGCAAGGCCCCCTTTGAAATTCTATATGGCAGGAAGTGTCGTACCCCTCTCAACTGGTCTGAAACCGGTGAACGTCAGCTGCTGGGTAATGACTTAATCACAGAAGCAGAAGATATGTGCAAAGTCATTCATGATAACCTCAAAGCAGCTCAGTCCCACCAGAAGAGCTACTATGATAGTAAGCACCGTGATCTGGTTTTCGAGATCGGAGATCATGTTTACCTCCGCGTCTCTCCCATGAAAGGTACTCGTCGCTTCGGTATCAAAGGGAAGCTTGCCCCTAGATACGTGGGACCTTTCAAGATTGTCAGCAAGAGAGGCGACCTCGCCTATCAACTCGAGCTTCCTTCAAACTTTGCAAATGTTCATAATGTGTTCCATGTCTCTCAGCTTCGAAAGTGCTTCAAGACTCCTGACCGCACCGTCAACTTCGAGGACATTGAGCTCCAAGAAGATCTCTCCTATCGTGAGCACCCAGTTGCTATTCTTCAAGAGACTGAACGCAAGACTCGCAACAAGTCAATCAAATTCCTCAAAGTTAAGTGGTCTCACCATTCCGACCGTGAAGCTACCTGGGAACGCGAGGATCACCTCCGTTCTGAGTACCCGGAGTTCTTTCAGTCCTAGATCTCGGGACGAGATCTTTTTGTAGTGGTGGAGTGTTGTAACGCCCCAGATGTAACTTTCCCCATTTGTACTCCAACTCTTGCTGTTTCCGGTGTCAAGTTATATTTATTTCTCGGGTTTGGGTCCTTGTCTCCGTGTGTTGTTTTCGTTTTCATGCATCTCATACCATGTCATCTCGTGCATTGCATTTGCATACATGTTCATCTCATGCATTCGAGCATTTTCCCCGTTGTCCGTTTTGCATTCCGGCGCTTCGTTCTCCTCCGGTGGTCATTTCTAATCTTCTTTCATGTGTGGGGTTTAAACATTTCCGGATTGGACCGAGACTTGCCAAGCGGCCTTGGTTTACTACCGGTAGACCGCCTGTCAAGTTTCGGGTCATTTGGACTTCGTTTGATACTCCAATGGTTAACCGAGGGACCAAAAAGGCCACGTGGGTGTTGCAGCCCAACACCCTCTAAATTTTACCCAAAACCCACCAAACTCTACTCCATGTCCTAGAGCGTTCGATCACGATCGTGTGGGCGAAAACCGCACCTCATTTGGACTCTCCTAGCTCCACTTATGCCTATTTATACCCCCTCCATTCGGATCTCTTCTTCCCCCGTCCGAAACCCTAGTTTAAAAAAAAACAGATCAACCCCCCCCCCACCGACGGACGTGTCCGGATCCGACCGGACAACGTCCGCCCACCGCCGCCAGCCACCCAGCGCCCGCCACGTGTCCCTGGGGGACCGCTTC
>NC_041384.1:289214667-289234328 GCF_002162155.2 Triticum dicoccoides
GACCCCGCCGCCGCACCGTGCCTCCTCGCAGGCGCCGCCCCCCGGCGACCTCCTCCACCGCCGGCGCACCCCGCAGCTCCGGCGAGCTCGAGCTCCACCGCCGGCGCCGCCTCGGCTTCCGCGCCGCGATCCCGATCTGGATCCGGTCGCGTGAACAGTAAACCCTAACCCCCGATTTTTTTGCTAAGTCCTGGAAATTTTGATCCAAGTTGCTCTGTTCGAGGTCCCGTAACTTTGCAACCGTAGCTCCGTTTTGGGCGTATGATATATCAGAGTCTTCGCCTCGACATGTGCATCATTTCATTCCATTGCATCATTTGCATTTGAGGTCATCTTGATGCCCAAAATGCTGTTAGAAGGAGGCTTCGTGAGTTAAATTGCAGATCCGTTAGTTCATCATGCACTTTTGTCATTTTTGCCATGTTTAATTCGTGCATGATATGCCTGTGCCCCTTTGGGATGAATTGTTAAGCATTTTGTCTTCTTTCCAGAGGTGCCACCCATGTATTTTTAGGATGTGTGTGTTGTCTTGTGCAAGCTTGCGAAGAGAGGTACCTGAGATTGCAGATTTCAGGGACTTAGTGATTTTCACTAAGTCTGGGATATTTTAGTTCATGATGCTATATGTCCAGCTGGTTTCCTAGTGATCCGTGCCTATTTTGAGGATGATCAGTAAGGGAGTTTTGATATTTATGTTATTCTCTATCCATCCATGGCTTTGTTTGCATATGTGGAGTGCTCTAGGTTGACTCAATCGAGCTCAACTTTTGCTTCGTTGTTAATCTGGGCAGATCGTCAACTTGTTTGCGATTTTGCCGATGCTACCGTTAGTGTTCCATGCATGCTATGCCTTTGTTCTTGCCATGTGTAGCTAGCACATTGTGCCTTCTTGCTGGTTATATGCTTTCCTTGCCATGACTTGCAACGTAGTGAGTGCATCGAGCTCGTTTACATGCCTTCGTGAGTTATATTTCAGCGTGTCTCAGTTTTCACTAAGTCTGAAAACTGATTGTGTTCGAGCTATGTTCGTGAGCTCGGTAGAGTATTTTGTGAACCCTTTTGGCCCCAGGTCACTTTGGGTGTTTTGTTAAGCTTGTTGAGTAGCTCCATGCCATGTTCTTACTTGTCATGTTCAGGTTTTCTATCATGTTGTTTTGCTGCTCCGAAGAGAGCATCGTGATCTGAAATTTCAGACTAGTGTTAATTTCACTAAGTCTGGAATCTGTTTTGCATTTGTGTCTTAACCATGCTTGTTTGAACCTCTTAATGGATGAATTTGCCTATGGCTCAGTGCTGGTGTTTTGTCAACCATCTTGTGTACATCACTGCCATGTATTTTGTTTCCATGTTTGGTGGCTGTAGCATGTTCATTTCGTTGCATTTAGATGCCTACTTGCTGCAAATCGCAGACCGGTGTCATATCTTAAAACGCTCGCCATTTCCAAACCGTAGCTCCGATCCCTATGATCTTTATATCGTTTTCAAGCGATTTCATCCCCTCTATCCAGTGGCACACTTGGTTTTCCAAGTTGATGCCAGGTTTATGCATTTCCTGTCATATCTTGCATTTTGCATCCCGCATCGCATCCCGCATAGCATATCGTCATTTCATCAAATTGCTTGGTCTTGCCCGTGGTTGATTGTATCCTTGTTGCTTGTTTGTCTTGTGGGTAAAGCCGGGAGACGAGTTCGCTACCGAGGAGCCCGTTGAGTTTGCTTGCGAGGATCCAGTCAACTCTGACAACTGGGCAGGCAAGATGATCATACCCTCGAAATCACTACTATCTTTGCTATGCTAGTTTGCTCGCTCTTTTGCTTTGCCACTGCTACGATGCCTACCTTTTGCTTGTCAGCCTCCCAATTGCCATGTTGATCCTCTAACCCACCATTGTCCTAGCAAACCGTTGATTGGCTATGTTACCGCTTTGCTCAGCCCTTCTTATAGCGTTGATAGTTGCAGGTGAATATTGGAGCCGTTCCTTGTTGGAACATTTATTTTCTTGTTGGGATATCATTATATTGCTATGTTGTCTTAATGCATCTATATACTTGGTAAAGGGTGGAAGGCTCGGCCTCTCGCCTAGTGTTTTGTTCCACTCTTGCCGCCCTAGTTTCCGTCATATCGGTGTTATGTTCCCGGATTGTTGCGTCCCTTACGCGGTTGGGTTATAATGGGAACCCCTTGATAGTTCGCCTTGATTAAAGCTTTTCCAGCAATGCCCAACATTGGTTTTACCATTTGCCACCTAGCCTCTTTTTCCCTTGGGTTTCCGGAGCCCGAAGGTCATCTTATTTTAACCCCCCCGGGCCAGTGCTCCTCTGAGCGTTGGTCCAAACTAGAGTCCTGTGCAGCGCCCCCTCGAGGAAACTCGAGGTTTGGTTTTAGTTGTATGGAGCGCTCATCTGAGTGTGCCCTGAGAAAGAGATATGTGCAGCTCCTATCGGGATTTGTCGGCACATTCGGGCGGTGTTGCTGGTCTTGTTTTAACCTGTCGAATTGTCTTGTTGTACCGGGTTGCCGAGTCTGATCGGTGTGTCTCGGGTGGAGGTCTATTCCTTCGTTGACCGTGAGAGCTTGTCATGGGCTAAGTTGGGACCCCCTGCAGGGATTGAACTTTCGAAAGCCGTGCCCGCGGTTATGGGCAGGTGGGAATTTGTTAATGTCCGGTTATAGATTACTTGAACTAAACTTAATTAAAATGAATCAATCGTGTGTGTTACCGTGATGGCCCCTTTTCGGCGGAGTCCGGGAAGTGGACACGGTGTTGGAGTTATGCTTGCGCAGGATGTTCCTTTAGCTTCTCGCTCGTGCTTCGCCTTCTCTTCTCGCTCTCTTTTGCGTATAAGTTAGCCACCACATATGCTAGTCGCTTGCTGCAGCTCCACATATTTTTGCCTTATCCATTCCTATGAGCTTAAATAGTCTTGATCGCGTGGGTGTGAGATTGCTGAGTCCCTGTGGCTCACAGATACTACAACTCCAAATGCAGGTCCAGGTGTTTCTGCTCCAGTTGACGATTACGAGCTCAAGTGGGAGTTCGACGAGGACTCTCAGCGATACTACGTGTCTTTTCCGGATGATCAGTAGTGGTGCCTAGTTGGGGTTATCGATTCAGGACCTTGTCGCATGTTGGGGGTCTTATCTATTTTGGCACCGTAGTCGGGCCATGAGTGATTTGTTTGATGGATGTTATTTGTGTACTATGATGTGACGTGGCGAGTGTAAGCCAACTATGTTATCTCCCCCTTTTATTATATATTACATGGGATGTTGTAATGATTGCCTGACTTGCGACATTGCTTTCAATGCGGTTATGCCTCTAAGTCGTGCCTCGACACGTGGGAGCTATAGCCGCATCGAGGGCGTTACATGTTCCCTTGGTTTGATTTGCGGTGTGGAGGAGCGACTATGTGAGGGTGCGGTGCGACCGCGACATCCGTGCGCAAGTGTACCTCCTTTTCATTTTGAAAAACTTTAGGCAAGCTTGGCAAAAATGTCTCGCAGAGTATGGCAATGCAAGGCCTAGACCCAAACAGGAAAGTACGTATGTATTACTTGTGTTAAAAAAGAAAGGCAGGGTTTTCCTTCGCGGGATTGATCGATACAAATCCTCGTTTGACATGTCAATTAATGTGTATTTTTTCTCCAACGCCCAATGAGCTAACCATCTCACTCCTCATTGCTTGATTAATGGAGCGCCATGCAAACCAACCTTCTCACTTTCGCATGCATGCAAGGGTATATTAATGTCCTTGGTTGCTAGTACAAGGCAAACCCCATCAATTTTGCCTCGATTAGTGTTAGTGGCCTTCTGCAAATTGTAATTTTGATACTGGCCTTGTATATAAAAAATGGAGGTAGTAACTATTTGACTTCCTTCCCCATTGCGGCCAGGTCGATGATATCTCGAACGTTGTGGCTTTGGTGAAGTGCGTTTGGCGGGGCACACCATTGATGGAGACCATAGTAAGTCGTTTGCAAGTGCCTCCTCCAAGCCAAAACAACTGCCTTCTTTGCATCCAGGAAGTCTGTTGAACCAATGGACGCATAAATGTACTAGTACTACACAATAACATCGTCCGTCCAGCTTAGTGCGATACGGATGTTTCCCGAAGAAGACGATGGAGAAGCGGAGTCAGCAAAGAGTGAAATGATGGTTGCTTCATCCATGCTTTGTGATTTGACGCCTCACTACTTTGTGATTTGTGATTGAAGGGACAGGGGAGTAGACTCTGTGATCTATACTATACATGCACCCAAGCATGGGAGAAAGAAGAGAGAGGTTGCATTTTTCTATTCCTTCAATCAATCAATTAGGGAGCTTCGGTTCCATCTTTCTGACTTTGGCAGCACCCTCCACAATGGTTCCCATCGATGCCAAAAGCTATTTTCACATTTGGCTACACATTGTGGATGCCCTTAACCATACCACTTGGTTTTGCTCCTATGTGCTATCTATATTAATCTTGATTATATTGATCTAAAAAATTATAGTATCAAGATTAGTAAAAAGGAGGTGATTTTTCCGCGCAGAAGGCGGGGGAGGTTTCTTATTTTTAGAGGACGTTGGCCTGGTGGTTTGCTAACATGCGGTCCCACATGTCAGTGCTTTACCAAGCCGATCCGCGTCCCACGTGAGGCAGAGCAACGGCAGAAGCAACATGTGGTTAAGTTGAAGAAGATGAGGGAGAAGCGGATTAAACAATGAGTGAAATGATGGTTGCTTCGTCCCTCCAACTTATTTTTTTAGCATCACTTCGTCCCTCCAACTTAACTATGGGAAAGGTGCAGCTCTGTGATTTGACACCTCATTGCTCATTATTACTATGTCGGCGCCATGACTGGGGTGCTTCACCCCTGCTACTCTGCACTGTTATTTAGGTATGGCACGTGGACCCGGTTGCTTGATATCCCACATGTTGACGAAAGGGACTAGAACATTTATGAAAGCGAGCGTTCCACTCTTACGATGGAGGAGTACATGACACGGCTGCCCAGTGAACTGTTACTTGTACTGTAGTACTCCTATAGTTTTGTTGTTTCACACGATCCATCGATATGAACCCGATTAAACATGCAAGGGCGGGATTTTTCCCGTGTAGTAGATGATACTAGCCATACATTTCAAAGGCAATTTTAGTGTATGCAAATTGAATAGTTAAGTAACAATATGAGATCTAGTAAAACTAAAAAACATATGATTTATTGTGTTAGAGTGTAGTACTAGTGCTGTATTGCATAGTTGTTAGATGTAACATGCGAGAACATTTAGAGATGTACTTTTGGAGGGCCTACAGAGAGAAATTGGGCACAAAGAGGATCCAAATATTTGTATTCGTCTTCATAGCATTTGTAACTCATATTACAGTTTGTACAGTAGAAGTGAATGCTTGTTCACTCTTACGAAACCAGTACAATAATAATTGGGTGGCGTGTGCCAATTTAGGCACTGGCATGTTGGCCTACTCGGCTCCATAGAGAGAGCAAGAGAAGAGATAAATACACTGGCGGTCAGTGTATTTCAAGCAAAAAGTGTAATACGGTCACCGCACTTCAGAATACGCTCATTACGGTCACTATATATGTTTTGCGGTGATTATACGGTCACTTTCTCACCGTTCAGCATCGTATTGCACTTTGTTGACTGGCCAAATAGTCTGTGTGGCACTATGCTGACTGGTTAAATTGGCCACGTTCCTTGTGGGTCCCACCTATCAGTTCTCATAGGAAAAAGGTAAGTTAAACACAAATTTATGCAGGCACGACAAGACTCCAACCCGTGCGCGGGAACCACCTGGTTGTGTGTGTGTGTCTGTTAGGGCCTGATGTGTGTGCATGCATGTCTAGGTTGAGCGCTTGAGCATGAGAGGGTGTGTTGGTCGTGTGGTGTGTGCATGCATGCGTGCGCGTGAGCGTGTGAGCATTGCATGCGTGCATGGCTACGTGTGTATGTCTGAGTGTTGCGTGCATGCAGTTCATGTGCATGCGTGCGTGTGTGTATAATCACCACAGCAGCTCCTTTGTGTTAAAACAGATGGCTCAGCATACCAATACAAGGCCACCTTGTCCGATGTGCCCGCGGTCATGACTTCAAATACCCATCGTCCAATATTTTTTTATCATTTGTTTTCATTCTTATACATGCCGACAGGTGGGCCCAATGGTAGTGAGATAATGTGATGCAACACTAGAGATGCCACGTGGAGCGTTTAACTGGTCAACTAGTCGTGTTTTGAACAAATACAGAGTTGTACTGTGAGCCCGTGACTATATAATAACCACAAAACGTAAATGGTGACTGTGGATTCTGAAGTCCAATGTACGTGTCGTGTTTTCGCTTCAAATACAGTGATTGTCGCTGTATATATCGTGAGAGAAAGATGAAACATGCGTGAATGTGATGGAGGCGTACTTTTAGAGGACCTAGAGATAGTTTGTTTGCATGCGTGAAATGGGCATAGAGGGGGTGTGTGCGATAGAGAGAGAGATGTTCTTTGTTCCTCTTTATTATGACTAACTTTATATATAGTATAAAAATATAAAAAATCAGAGTGTGGAACAAATATCATTGGGTGCACCATGCAATGCAAATTAACTTTCATACTCCATATAACTTTGTAATGTTGTATATATGTAGAAATTCTAAAATATTTTCTTGGCCACACTTTGTGTGGTTTTATTCAAAAGGAATGTCGTATGTAAAGTAAACGTCAAGAGAGGGCTTTTTAGATCAATGGGGTACGTGATGTAACATGTGTGAATGTGTAGTTGATGTATTTGGCAGGGCCTAGAGAGGGTATGTATACGTATTACATATTTGAGAGAGGCATGGATAAAGGGGCCGGTGGGGGCAACGTGGGAGAGATAGCACAAGAAATGAGAGAGATCTAGAGAGAGAGACGAATAGGATGTCATGGCGAGAGATGCCCTTGAGTGTGTACATGCAAGGGGGGAGGGGATAGGGGCATGAGGAGAAAATATTTTATGCGTTGTCTGTGTTAGTATGTATGGGTGTGAGAAGATAATGAGACCTAGGGGCAGAGGGTGTGTCATCGCGTGAGGTCCGGTGGTGCGAGGTGAGGCCCTTGGTTTGGTTCCATCCTGCACCACATTGGTCGGCCCGTGACGCATTCAGGGAGACCCATGGAGGACTACTCGTACAAGACAAAGATATCAGTGTCGTGAAGGACTCTTTGTCCACTAACAAAGCCGGCTAGGATTTGGAACCCTAGCTCCTCGAACTAAGGTAACCCCTTATCTCTGATATTACCATCCATCCAACCTAACTTTAATGGGCATCCTACATAATGGTCTGCTGGAATCATATTCGTCAATTAGGAAGAGAGGTGGAGACAATGCATGCGAGACATGCCTAAAGATAATGTGCGTGCGGGAGACACACAGGTAGGTCTATGTATAGAGAAAGGGTCGATGGGGATTGTATGTGCTTATGCGTGTGAGAGGAAGAGTGCTTGTGATAAAGGTTAGTGAAAACAGTCGTTAATGGTTGCGAGAGGGAGGGAGGGTAATATCGAGAGCATGTGTGTGAGAAAGACACCTCGGGAGAGAGTGTGTGAGCATGTGTGAGAGACCACTTATGAATATATACTGTGTGCACGTATGTGTGAGAGAGAAAGTTAGCGTGTGTGCGAGGAGAGGGCTATGGAGAGTGAAACTACACGTAAAAGACTGATGTACACATTGATTAAAAATATAAATTGTATCCAAATATTAGGATGGGATCATGACATTTGCAATTCGCGTAAGGAACGGTCATTGATCCATCAAACATCTCTATTCTATCAATTTGAGCATGTCTATGTTATTATTTGACATAATTGATCCATAGAGTCAGTATTTTGAACTCCAGAGAATGCATCGCTTTAGCAATTCGAATATAAACGTGAGTATAGTTCATGTTGTGTGTGTAAAGCACATTGTACATACAAAAGTTACACAATGAACATTATAAATAGCATACATTTGAATTCAACTTAAGGTGGTTTTAAAAATTCGAATTCAACATGAAGTCCTTTCAATTATTTTAATTCAAGATCATGGTATTTGTAAATCATAACTAAATTAAGCGGGCACTAATATTTGCTCTGGTTTTGTATATAATAGCATATATAGTCGTGTACAAAATAGATTCAAATTTACCTCCTCCATTCCAAAATAATAGTAGTTATAGGATTTTCAAGTGTCAAAATTTCAAAAAGAAGCGCATAATTTAATGAGGTTTTCAAACATGCAAGGTCAAATTTAACGTTGTTATTTAGGTCAATCCTCAAAGTTCAAGAGTACTCTAAACGTGAATGCTTCTGTTTCAGAATTTCGAATGAAGCGCCAAAAGAGCCTCCACTCGCCCGAAACCACGTGAGACCAATGTTTGGTAGAAGGAAATTACTTTTCTAACTCCGACCCATGAAGCCTACCAGCCCGATGTCTATAGGTCTAAACCGGGGTAGGTTTGTAACTTCATCTAAATGCCACGCAACCACCTCCGAAAAACATTCATACACCATGGTCACCTAAACCCACATTTGCTCGGTCGAAATCGCTCCCGCCCGCTATTCGGGACACATGGGATTACCGTCCTACACATGACCCGCAGTAGGTCTGAAATTTAAGAGGGGGCAAAGTTTGTACTTTCCCCAAATTTCAAATAAGTGTGTCCCATTTGTTTAAAACAAAAAACAAAAACAAGCATGCCCCATACCGAAACATGGTCCCTTAGCTCCCCCCGCCCCCATCCAATTTCGCATTCATACTCCGTAGGCACCAAAACGATCTCTCCACCAGCCGTGAAACCCCGGCATCCTTCGTCTGCCACCCCATCCTACTCATCAACCACCGCCCTCCTCCATCATGCCAGAGCCGATACCCCGACGTCGTCATCCACCGCAACCACAACGCCCTCCACGGCTAGTAGTTGAAGCCGAGGCCAAGCTGCCTCCAGGATAACGACGTGTGCCGTAACCGAGCCAGTTCAACCACGCCGTCCAGCACCTCACTGCTGCCCCTCCAACGTCGCCACCGTCCACAGCACCAGAGCTGTTCCCGCTGCGCCGTCCTTCACCGCCTTGGATCTGCTTCCCCTCCACCGACAGTCCGCCACCACAACACAGACAACAATTTGGCCATGGATTTGTCCAAGGCTGCACCCTCCTCCAAAACACCGGTTCTCGGTAAAAAGAAGAACATTGCCATGATATCAGGAGAACACAACATTGGCAACCGGAACAGGTACTCCTCTTCCCTTATTCGTGCAAATCTTATGTGTCTTCTTGCACGGTATTCATCCCATAGAAGACACTAGTTGACCGCCTCTTCCTACACCTTCTTCCTGATACTAGATGTTCCTAGTAACTCGCGATGCATAAGGTTTCTCCTCATATACTATTTCACCTTACCTAGAGGTCCGTCGCCCCCTGGATTTCAATTACTGGTCAGTCGATTCTCAATTAAAGGAAGCATTCCCGAGTGTAACAGGCGCTAGTCGGCCTATTACGCCGGGGAAGCAGCACTTCATTGTTTATCTTAGAGGTGTGTGGGGCCTAGGAGTTGTTGGCGCCCGACCTAAAGGTCGGCCGGGCTTAAAGGGATGGCCATGGGGCGCTGCCAAGCACGACGGTGGTGTGACGTCCAGGGGAGGGTGGGACGGCGGAGACAGGGGTCTGGGCCGATGGTCGCTGGAGGTTCAAGAAAGATCGTCAACAGTGACTGGCGGGACATAGACAAAGGCCATCTGCCCGCTCCTTGTAGATCGGACGGTTCATAAAAAAATTGACTTACCTATTTATTTTCAGTCGACTTTTATTTTTGTAGGACCACATGTGGTGGTGTGCTGGAGGAGTACCCGCATTTCCCAGCCATTCCTGTGCTCATATATTACAAAATCATATGGAGTAGAATCAATTTTGTTTGCCATGCAATGTTCTAGAGCTATTTTATGTCTCCTGTCATTTATTTTTCAGCCACCTGCTATCTGCTACTTTTACAGTGCACTAGTTCTGCACACACTTCACCCATACTCTGACTATTTTTTTATGCATGGGTGACGGTGTGCTGGACTAGGGGGTACTCAACACGTCATCTACCGATCTGTTAGATTGGGTCGAGGACCCCCGTGGCCGTATACTCATGGGCCAGTTCGGACAGTTGCCGCATACATGGAAGATTGCACAAGACTTGGCGATCAAGACAATGACTCCTCCCCACCGGCGTATTTGGCTAGGACTCTTGTTATCCTAGGCCTCTGGTGCATTATATAAACCGAGGCCAGGCTAGTCGATAGAATACATACAACAATCATACCATAGGCTAGCTTCGAGGGTTTAGCCTCTCTGATCTCGTGGTAGATCAACTCTTGTACTACCCATATCATCAATATTAATCAAGCAGGACGTAGGGTATTACCTCCATCGAGAGGGCCCGAACCTAGGTAAACATCGTGTCCCCTGCCTCCTGTTACCATCGATCCTAGACACATAGTTCGGGACCCCCTACCCGAGATCTGCTGGTTTGGACACCGACATTGGTGCTTTCATTGAGAGTTCCGCTGTGTAATCGGCAAAAGGATCGATGTCTCGCCCGCAGGTCAACTGTGACGCCGACATCTTCGTCGTCGGCTGGACTGGTCACCTTGGCTCGACCGAGGACCGTGCTCCATCTCCAATCGTCATGTTCGGATGGGGGCCTTCATCAACATCAACTCCGATCTCTATCATGATCGTAGAGGAATCATCCATGGAGCTCGGGGGCTCAACGTCAACATTGCCCTCGGGCGACCGCGCTGTTTTTCCAAACAATGAACTTGTATCCGCTTCCACCACCTCTTAGAGCATCGCTTTGACGATCCCTTTGGTGGAATTGTGTGGAATTGAGTCTCCAATGACCATGCAAAATTTCATCGAGTTCCCATGGAGGAATCTTCGGCAATCTATAATATACCGGAGCCCTGTCAAATCTTGACGGGAATCTGGACGAGTTTAGGACGTGGTGTCCAGCTTCTAGCTTGGACGTCCTTTGGAAGATCCAACCGTTGACCGGCTGCGGAATTACTATATCTACCACCCCTAAAAATTCCAGCTCGATCCGACCGTCCAAACTCCGGAAACCTTCCGATTAGTGCATCACTTTTTGGATCTCTACGCGAGAACGAATCCCACCCGAATTCATCTTTTTTATGAACGGGATTTCGGACATCCTTTTTGAAGGAAGTTTTGTATGGGGCATTGTGTTTTGTTCCCAAACACGTCCCGCTAATTTTGAAGTCTTTTCCAATATGATCTTCACCATCACGCTGGTGTCAAACCAGCCCGATAACGTTGTTCTACGGCTGCCGACCTACGCTAGACACGTTGTCACTTTATTGAGCCGAGCTCAATTTCTTCGGATCATCATCTCAGCAAGCCGAACAAGAGTTCGGCATCGCGAAGGATAAATCATCACCAACACCTCCGCCCCACGGATTACACAGAGCGGGCACATGGGCATCATCGCACGGTCACTTCATCAAGCCGGCATTGACCACGTCATGACCTGCATCGGCAGGGACGCACTGTTGCTTTTTCAAGCCGGTGTCCGTCATGCCAACCTACTTTGACTCATCGGCTAACATCGAGGCTTCGACGTCTCGGCTGGACCGGGGGCTTCGCCATTTCTTCATCAACCTACTCCGGAGACTTCGGCGTCACTAGCCGACCAGCTCCGTCACGTTAGCTGGACCGAGGGCTTTGCCTCGGCGAGCCAACCTTTGCCAACATCGCCATGCTGTCGCTTTATCACCCATCAGTCAATGGGTGTGCGGATCGAGTCCTAATTTTAGGAATCACCTTTCTTTGGATTACTACAACAAATAAACCAGGTGCTATTAATCCTAGTATTTTTTGCTTGTTCGGGTTCATTTTTCCCAAGGAACTATTACTCTGGTTTGTCCATCATATGTAGACAGGTCTATCAAATGGTGGACGCATTAACGATGGTCGCATGGCGGTCCGGTCAGTTTCCGTACATAGTCCGGCGAACGCCACATCCGGAAGTCGGGCCGACTTGTGAATTCAGGCTTTGTCACGCCTTTACCGCATCACGCCGACGTCCTGCATCGACATTCACTTCGGCGCCAGGCCATATTTCTTTTATTACTCACTTTGCATAAATTATTTATTATGCAACGATTTTTTTTATTATTATTACTATTATCTCCGGTTTGCACTATTTTTTGTGCACATGAAAATCATCCAGCCGGACTATATCCTTTGGCGTCACCTTGGCTGGACGGGGCGCTTCGTCAACACTTCATTACCCCATGCCGGGGACTTCGGCGTCACTCTGCCGGTCTGCATTGACCGTGCTATGTCACCACATCGGCGTGTCGAGCTCTCCGCTCCGCCACCTCGGGACTGACTTGGGGGATGGAACCTTGTCCCGCATCAAGCTCGGACCGTGTCATCAATACCGAACACATTAACCAGCTAAGTCGCTTTCATGCTCAAAGCATTAATTTCTAACTTGTGTTCGGTTCGACCAAGCATTATACTTTTTGGAAAAAAGTTGCTTGTAAAAAATTTCCTTGTCCAAACTTTGTTTGTGATGCATAAATTCAAATACCCAATTCATTTGGGGGCTTCCTTCATGAAGCTTTTCCTCTTGCATATGATTATACTTGTATGGCTTCGTTCCTTGTTCGTGTATTACGCCACAATATGCACAATATTGACTTAAGCGATTTCCAAGCTGGGTTGCCTCACTCCTATGTTTACCCCTAAGTTCCCGATTGTTCGGCTAGGGAGTAAAGGGAGCACCTCTGCGATTGTCACGATCGGGTCATCCGAGCCGGACCTCAGACTGGGTGAAGCCGAAAGCCAGTGCTCTTATAGTTTTCAATGATGTTCGGCACACAACGGAACTCATGAGTACGAAAAATCTATTGCACAAGTCTCATAATAATAATGAGCACCGAAGAAAGGTATCGGTGGGGGAACTATTTTCTTCGAAGATGCTTCTTACACTTTGCAGTAATATAGCATAAGTTCCCTGAGCGCGCTTTGTCTGTTACAACCTTATGGCCTGATTGCCTGGTTATTGGAAACACCGTCGATATTCTCGACAGATAGAGTACATAACACTTTTCGGTCCTTGACCGAAGAGGGAGCAGCCGACGGTCGGTTAAGACGCGTTTAAAGTTCGGTTGAACATAGATATGATATAAGTACTTCGGTACATGCAATCATTCTTTTGCCCAAGTCACTTGGGGGCTCTTAAGTTTATTTGAGCCATTTTATAATAAGTTCTTCTTCTTAGTCGTTGCAAAGTTTTATTATTATTATTATTATTATTATTATTATTATTTATCACTCCTTTTTTCGACACGAGTGTGTGGTCACTAGCCGAGGAGCCTAATTTCTCTCTCAAAGCCGCTAGAGTTTAGTTTGCTAAACTGGCCTAATGAGAAGTACCCCGCCTTCGGGATAGGAGGTTGAAGCCGTAGGCTGACCCGCTTGAAGTCTTGAGATAGGATGTGTCATGTTAAAGCACGACAGAAGCACTTTTTTCTAAAGTCCAATTTCCAGATTGGCACCGAACACTTGATCTTGTTCGGACGTCAAGTTTTACTGACGTTTTTTGGTTTTCCAAGCTTATGGCACTTTTAAACTACTTGTGTGTTTTCAACACAAGTCTCGCAGTGCAACGCCGCGCACCTTCAAAGATTCGGCAAAAACATTCTCGGATATTGCTATATATGCATCGGTTTCGAATTGTGTCTTCGGTCAATAGTTGGGTTGCCCGGCTCCTGCGCTTGCCTCCTACGTTCTGCTTTGTTCGGCTAGGTGTGCAAAGGGAGAACCACTGCGATTGTGCTTCCAGCTCACATGGTTAAGCACCTCAGTGGAGAAAGCCGAAAACTGACTGAGGGAGTCCTGGATTAGGGGGTGTCCGGATGGCCGGACTATACCTTCAGCCGGACTCCTGGACTATGAAGATACAAGATTGAAGACTTCGTCCCGTATGCGGAAGGGACTTTCCTTGGCGTGGAAGGCAAGCTTGGCGATACGGATATGTAGATCTCCTACCATTGTAACCGACTTTGTGTAACCCTAACCCTCTCCGGTGTCTATATAAACCGGAGGGTTTTAGTCTGTAGGACAACATACAGAACAACAATCATACCGTAGGCTAGCTTCTAGGGTTTAGCCTCTTCGATCTCGTGGTAGATCTACTCTTGTACTACCCATATCATCAATATTAATCAAGTAGGACGTAGGGTTTTACCTCCATCAAGAGGGCCCGAACCTGGGTAAAACTTCGTGTCCCTTGCCTCCTGTTACCATCCGGCCTAGACGCACAGTTCGGGACCCCCTACCCGAGATCCGCCGGTTTTGACACCGACATTGGTGCTTTCATTGAGAGTTCCTCTGTGTCGTCACTGTTAGGCTTGATGGCTCCTACGATCATCAATAGCGATGCAGTCCAGGGAGAGACCTTCCTCCCCGGATAGATCTTCGTCTTCGGCGGCTTCGCACTACGGGCCAATTCACTTGGCCATCTGGAGCAGATCAAAAGCTATGCCCCTGGCCGTCAGGTCAGATTTGGAAGTTTAAACTACACGGCTGGCATCCACGGGGACTTGATCTTCGACGGATTCGAGCCACTGCCGAGCGCCCCGCACTGTCACGACGAGCATGATCTAGCTCTTCCGCCGAACAGTGCCCTGGAGGCCGCACCCGCATCGGCTTCGACCCTTAATTTGGAGCCAACTGCGCCGATCGAGGATGGGTGGTTGGACGCCGCCTCGGGCGCTGCGATCCCAATGGCGATCGGGTCGAACACCAGCCCCGCACTCCGCGAGACTCGTGACTCCCAGGAGCCGGACTCCTCTCCGGACTCCGAACCCTCCGCGCCCCTGCCGATCGAATCCGATTGGGCGTCGATCATGGAGTTTACGGCCGCGGACATCTTTCAGCACTCGCCTTTCGGCGATATTCTGAAGACACTAAAGTCTCTCTCTTTATCAGGAGAGCCCTGGCCGGACTACGGTCAGCAAGGTTGGGATACGGACGATGAAGAAATTCAAAGCCCACCCACCACCCACTTTGTAGCCACTGTCGATGATTTAACCGACATGCTCGACTTCGACTCCGAAGACTTCGACGGTATGGACGCCGATGAAGGAGACAATGAGGAACCAGCGCCTATTGGGCCCTGGAAAGCCACCTCGTCATATGACGTATACATGGTGGACGCACCAAAAGATGACGACGAGGAGCAGAAGGACGCACCGAAGGCTTGTTCCCTCGAGAAGCAGTCAAAGCAGCGATGCAAGCGCCGCCCCAAATCCTGCCTCAACAGAAATAACGATCACACAGACCCATCGCTAGAGCAGGGCAAACCGCTGCCGGACAACGGCAATCCTGATAATCAAACCGAACAAACAAATTCTATCAAGGATAATGGTCCGGACGACATAACGCCGGACAGGCACCCGGAGCAGTAGAATGCCCGTAAAAGGCTTGTTGCCACCGCGAGGAGTCTTAAAAAGCAGAAGCAAAGGCTCAAGGCTGCGCAATACACACTTCAAATCATATGGAGTAAAATACTCAACACAACAGCGAGGTACGGCGATAATCGCACCTCCAAGAGCTACCCAAAGCGGAAGCTGCTACTTGAATTCGATGAGGAGGCCTCAGACCCCCCACAACCAAATATCAAAGCAGCGACCTGGACGGATAGACGACCCCTCTACCAACACAGAGCGGCATACAACGCCACTCACAATGCAACACGCGACCCATGAGAGGGCTCGCACCCAAAGGACGGCGCAACAAGATCCATCTATGGACCACGCAAACGTGCCCCAGCATACAATGCAACACAACAAACATCCGAACAACGCGGTACACCGAGCTACAAGGGTGCCGCACACCCCCTATGTTTCACCGATGAGGTGTTGGACCATGAATTTCCAGAGGGATTCAAACCCGTAAACATAGAGACACACGAAGGAACAACAGACCCTGGGGTCTGGATTGAGGACTACATCCTTCATATCCATATGGCTCGAGGAGATGATCTCCACGCCATCAAGTACTTACCCCTCAAGCTCAAAGGGCCGGCTCGTCACTGCCTTAAAGGCCTCCCCGAAAGCTCCATTGGAAGTTGGGAAGAGCTCGAAGACGCCTTTCGGACAAATTTTCAAGGGACTTATGTCCGACCTCCGGATGCGGACGATTTGAGTCATATAACTCAACAGCCCGGAGAGTCAGCCCGAAAGCTTTGGAACATGTTTCTTACTAAAAAGAACCAGATTGTCGACTGTCCGGACACCGAAGCCCTGGCAGCTTTTAAGCATAGCGTCCGTGACGAATGGCTCGCCAGAGACCTCGGCCAAAATAAGCCGAGAACGATGGCCACATTAACAAGCCTCATGACCTGCTTTTGCGCGGGTGAGGACAGCTGGCTAGCCAGATGCAGCACCAGCGACCCTAGTAATTCTGAAGTTAGAGATGGAAATGGGAAACCACGGCACAACAGCAATAACAAACGCCGGAATAAAGAAGACAACACGAAGGGCACAGCAGTAAACGCCGGATTCAAAAGCTCTCAGCCAGGTGAAAAGCCGCCCTCTAAAGGCACCAGGGATGAACTGTCCAGCCTCAACAAAACTCTGGACCAAGTATGTCAGATCCATAGTACCCCTGGTAAACCTGCTAATCATATCCACAAAGAATGTTGGGTCTTCAAGCAGTCCGGCAAGCTCAACGCCGTACACAAGGGGGGGATACACCAAGTGAAGACGAGGACGAGCCTCCCAAGCAAGACACTGGGGAACAAAATAAATTTCCACCATAAGTCAAAATAGTAAACGTGTTACACGTGATCAAGGGAAAAAACAACGCGGCACTCCCAGGAAAATATACCCAAGTGCCTGTCACCGCGAAGTCCTGCCACTAGTCGTCTCAACAGATCAGTTTCGACCATCGCGATTACTCAGGAAGTATCCGACGCGCATGATGGGCTGCCCTGGTATTAGACCCAGTAATTGGCGGATATCACTTCACACGAGTCTTGATGGACGGTGGCAGCAATCTAAACCTAATATATTAGGATACAATCCGCGAGATGGGGTTAGACCCAACAAAAATTCGCCATAGCAATACTACCTTTAAAGGAGTAACGCCAGGCCCAGGGGCTCGTTGTACGGGATCCCTCCTACTACAAGTTATATTCAGCTCCCCCGATAACTTCTGTCACGAGCATTTAACCTTCCACATCGCTCCATTCCAAAGTGGCTATCAAGCACTGCTCGGACGTGAAGCTTTCGCTCGCTTTAATACAATACCACACTACGCCTCCCTCACACTCAAGATGCCTGGTCCACGTGGCATCATTTCAGTGAACGGAAATATCAAGCGATCTCTGCGCGCCGAAGAGAGTGCGGCTGCCTTGGCAGCCGCACACTAAAGGCGCCCGGACCAGCGAAAGCATCCAATAGGTCGTCAAGACCTCAGACACAACTAATCAAGTCCGGCGCCGCTATTTATACCGAATAAAAGGTCACACCCCTATTTTTCAATACAAGGGTCTCAACGCATGCAGACAAGTGGCAATTTCTTCTCATCTTGAATTATACATGGTTTCTTTAAAAACTATCTTTTTGCATGACAACTTTTTCACCTAAATTCCTCTCTTTTACAGACGATCATCATGCTACACTCGTCCAGGATACGGCACAATGGAGAAACAGGTGCAGACGTGCAGCAGGGACCCGCTCCAAGGATTCTTCTTAGATTAAGACCCTGCGTAAACCTTTCTTACTGTCTCTTGTTGATAGATATCCACCGTTGAGAAGTATGCTGATGTCTTGGCATGTGGCCACGCCAGAACAATGCACGTACCTAGACACAAGGGGCTTCTTACAAAGGCCATTATTCAGGCCTGGTTTATACCACAAAGACCGAATACCTTAGGGAGTGTTCGGCGTTGCGAGTTTGGCCCTATATGCATCAGCTCTGAATCATTGTCTTTGGTCAAATGTTGGGTTTGCCCGGCTCCTGTGTTTTGGTGCCTTACGTTCCGCTTTACCGGCTAAGGTAGCACCAGGAGAACTACTATGATTCTGCCCTGGTTCATCTGGACGAGCACCTCAGTAGAGAAAGCCGAAAACTGACTGTCATGATATAGCGTGAGACTGGTCAACCACTTGATGACCTGTTGGAATGTTAGAATTCCTCCACCTTAACGAAGGGCCGTTTTCCAGCCAGGCATGTATGCACCCCGGGATCGGGAGAGTGCGGAGCCACCAGGGGCTATCTAGTAGCCCCACTGTCAAACTCCTATGGCTAAGTGAAAGTGCTAAAGCATTATAGTCTGGTTGCCTCGCTCGCTCCGCTATCACCTCCTTAATAGGACCAAGACGTTGGGTTAAGTGTGAACGCATGTTTTTTGCGAGCACCTCCGCATTATATGCGTGGGGGTTGAGGCCGACGGCTGCAATCTTTCAGGTTATACACATGTATACATAAACGGCCGCCCAGGAGGCATCATATTACTTTCAGGCAAAAGTATAAAAATAGCCTTATAAAATTTATAAAAGCATTTCGCTTAAAATGATATTACATGTCACTCAAACATAATATTTTTTGAGCACTGGGTCTCTATCAAACGAGCACCCTCAATAACTTCTTCAAAGTAGTGCTCAGCAGCCATTCGACCTATGGCCGAATCTTGCGCTGCAATAGTGATAGCATCCATCTCCGCCCAGTATGCTTTAACATGGGAAAAGGCCATCCGTGAGCCCTCTATGCACGCCGACCTCTTCATCGCATTAATGCGCGGCACCACGTCAAGGAACTGCTGCACCAAGCTGAAATAGTTGTTCGGTTTTGGCCTTTTCGGCCATAGCTGATGTGACGCCCCGTGACCGATGTGCCAGGTGTCCTCCAGTTATTCGCTGTTGTTGCCTTGTCATTTCTTGCGTTTCATGCATTGCATATCATGTCATCATGTGCATTTCATTTGCATACATGTTCGTCTCATGCATCAGAGCATTTTCCTCATTGTCCGTTTTGCATTCCGGCGCTCCGTTCTCCTCCGGTGGTCATTTCTACTTTCTTCTCGTGTTTGGTGACTAAATATTTCCGGATTGGACCGAGACTAGCCAAGCGGCCTTGGTTTACTACCGGTAGACCGCCTGTCAAGTTTCGTGCCATTTGGACTTCGTTCGATGCTCCAGCGGTTAACCGAGGGACCGAGAAGGCCTCATCTGTGTTGCAGCCCAACACCCTTCCATTTTATCCCAAAACCCACCTAAACCTGCTCCATCATCTCGGTCGTTCGACCACGATCCCGTGGCCGAAAACCGCTCCACATTCTGAGCTTGCTAGCTCCTCTTATCTATAAAAAGGCCACTCCCCCAAAATTTTTGGATCTTTCCTACCCCTAACCCTAGTCTCCTCCCTCCTCCAGCCGCCGGACGTGTCCGACCGGGCCGGACATGTCCGCCCCGTTTTTCCCTGGCGAACCAGAGCACGCCACCTGTCCCGTCGTCGTCCCACCGCCGCCGCGGCCCACGGAGCCCATCCGGGGCCCGCACGGGCCCATCTCGCCGTCGCCTCCCCATGGGAGCCCGCGCCCGCTCCCGCGTCTCCCTCGCCGGCGT
>NC_041384.1:289234761-289275770 GCF_002162155.2 Triticum dicoccoides
CCCTTCGTGCTGGCCGCCGCCGGCAGCCACCCGCCGGAGTCACGGCCCGCCGCCACCGCCTCCCGCGGAGGAGCCCGCTCGCCGCCCGGCTCCACTCCTCGCTGCGCCACCACCTCACTGCCGCGCCGCGCCGCCTCTTCACCGTCGCCGCCTTCACCGGCCCGCGCCGGCAAGCTCCGCCGGAGAAACTCCACACCACCGTGCAAGCGCCGCCCGCCGCCAAGCTTCCTCGCGCCGCCCAAGCCCGAAGGCTGCCTCCCCGCGCCGCCCTCGTCGTGATCTGGCCGGATCCGGCCAGATCCGGTCCGGAACCGCCAACTCCGGCCAACTCCGACCTCGCCGGACTTCCTTGAGCTCGCCGGAGACGATGATGGATGAGATCCACCAGGAGACGAACCAAACGGCGCCATCCCGAACCGGATCCACCCCGTCCCAGATCTCCTCGTCCCGGGTTGACTTTTCCCGCGGGGTAAAATTTCACTAAGTCCCCGAGATTTCCATGTTTCATATGCCCATATTCATCATGTCGTAACTCCGCATCTGTAACTCCGATTTGAGCATATAGCATATCAAAATGTTCGTCTCAGGGAGTACATCATTTCATTTCATTGCATAATTTTCATTTGAGTTCATCTTGATGCCCGAAATGCTGTTGGAAGAGTGCTATTTGAGTTAAATTGTCAGATCTGCTGCATCAGATAGCTATTTGTCATTTTTGCCATGATTAATGTGTGCATGATATGCCCCTGAGCTCTACACGATTTTTGTTATATGCCATGCCATCTTTCCAGTGGTGCTATCCATGTATTTTCATGATGTGTGTGGTGACTAGCACAAGCTTGCAAAGTAGTACATTCGTTAATGCTGATTTCAGGGACTTCGAATTCCACAGTCTTTGATCTGTTTTTGTCAATATGCCATATGTTCATGTTGTTTCCTAGTGATCCGTGCCTTTTTTGAGGATGATCAGTAAGGATGATTTGTTAATCTTGTAGTGCTCTATCCATCCATGTCTTTGTTTGCAATTATGGAGCAACCTAGCTTGAGTCAATCGAGCTCGACTTTTGCTATTTCGTGAATCTGGGCAGATTGTCTACTTGTTAGCAATTTTGCCGAGGATGTTGTTGTTGATCCATGCATGCTATGTTGTTGTTCTTGCCATGTCTAGCTTGTATAATGTGTATTCGTGATGGGTGTGTGCTTAGATTGTCATGCCTTGCTCTGTAGTGAGTGCATCGAGCTCGTAAACATGCCTACTTGCTATCTTATTTGCATCGCCAGGCCCCGCATCCGGCCCGTCAGGCCAGCCGACCTCTCTCCGCGTATGGGCCGAAGCCCATGGTGAGCCACCATGATTCCCCGCTCGTGCGCACGATAGCTATCCTGCGCCCATGTTTTTTTCTCTAAATCCCGAGATTTCAGAGTTCATGTGCTCATGTTGATCATGCCGTAACTCCGCATCCGTAGCTCCGTTTTGGGTGTGTAGCATATTGAAATGTTTGCCTCAGAGAGCATATCATTTCATCTCATTGCATCATTTTCATTTGAGCTCATCTTGATGCCCGAAATGCTGTTGGAAGAGTGCTATTTGAGTTAATTGTCAGATCTGCTGCGCGAAATAGCTATTTGTCATTTTTGCCATGATTAATGTGTGCATGATATGCTCCTGAGCTCTACATGAGTTTTGTTATATGCTTTGCCATCTTTCCAGAGGTGCTATCCATGTATTTTTGTGATATGTGTGGTGACTAGCACAAGCTTTCAAAGTAGTGCATTCGTTAATGCTGATTTCAGGGACTTAGTATTTCACTAAGTCCTTGACCTGTTTTTATCAATATGCCATATGTTCATATTGTTTCCTAGTGACACATTCCTTTTTGGAGGATGATCAGTAAGGATGATTTGTTAATCTTGTAGTGCTCTATCCATCCATGTCTTTGTTTGCAATTATCGAGCACCCTATCTTGAGTCAATCGAGCTCTACTTTTGCTATTTCGTTAATCTGGGCAGATTGTCTACTTGTTAGCGATTTTGCCGAGGATGTTGTAGTTGATCCGTGCATGCTATGCTGTTGTTATTGCCATGTCTAGCTTATATAATATGTATTCTTGATGGGTGTTTGCTTAGTTTGTCAGGCCTTGCTCTATAGTGAGTGCATCGAGCTCGTAAACATGCCTACTTGATATATGATTTGCATGCTCCAGTATGTGATCTGATTATATTTTTGCCATGTTCACATGCTTGCAATTGTATTTTCTAACCCCTTTTGGCTCAAGGTCACTAAGGGACTTTTGTTAAGCTCTTTGAGTAGCTCCATGCCATGCCTTACTTTGCCATGTTAGGTTCCTGTAGAATATATTTTTATGGCTTCAAAGTGTGCTACCTGATCTGAAATTCCAGACTAGTGTTAATTTTCTGATCCCTTTTGGCTCAAGGTAGAAATATGTTTACCGTTTGCAGTTTTGCCATGCTTGTTTGAACCCGTTAATGGTTGAATTGGCCATAGCTCAGTGTTCATCTTTTGTTAAGCATTATGAGTGGATCCCTACCATGTATTTTGTTGCCATGTTTGAGTGCTGTAGCGTAATTATCTTGTTGCATTTAGATGGCTACTTGCTGTATATCGCAGACCGGTGCCATATTTGAATTGCTTGCCATTTCCAAACCGTGTCTCCGATTCCAGCGTTCTTTATATCGTTTTCAAGCGAAATCATCCCACCTTTCCAGTGGCACACTTGGATTTCCAAGTTGAGGCCAGGTTCATTCATTCCCTTGCAAATCATGCATATGCATCGCATACCGCATCCCGCATATCATACCATGTTCATGTGTTGGTTGTTTACTATGTTGTGTGCTTCTTTCCGGTGTTCGCTTCTTCGGGTCGGTACCGGTAACGTCACGTTTGTGAGGACCCGTTCGTCTACGTCCGTTTATCTTCGTCATGGACTCGTTCTTCTTCCTTGCGGGATCTCAGGCAAGATGATCATACCCTCGAAATCACTTCTATCTTTGCTTTGCTAGATGCTCCCTCTTTTGCTATGCCTATGCCGCGATACCTACCACTTGCTTATCATGCCTCCTATTTTGTTGAACCAAGCCTCTAACCCACCTTGTCCTAGCAAACCGTTGATTGGCGATGTTACCGCTTTGCTCAGCCCCTCTTATAGCGTTGTTAGTTGCAGGTGAAGATTGAAGTTTGTTCATTGTTGGAACATGGAGATGTTGTTCCTTGTTGGAACATGTTTACTTGTTGGGATATCACAATATATCTTATTTAATTAATGCATCTATATACTTGGTAAAGGGTGGAAGGCTCGGCCTTATGCCTGGTGTTTTGTTCCACTCTTGCCACCCTAGTTTCCGTCATATCGGTGTTATGTTCCCGGATTTTTATGCTCCTTACGCGGTTGGGTGATAATGGGAACCCCTTGACAGTTCGCCTTGAATAAAACTCTTCCAGCAATGCCCAACATTGGTTTTACCATTCGCCACCTAGCCTTTTCTTTCCCTTGGGTTCTGCAGACTCCAGGGTCATCATTATTTTAACCCCCCCGGGCCAGTGCTCCTCTGAGTGTTGGTCCAAACAGAGCCACTTGCAGCGCCGCCTCGGGGAAACTCGAGGGCTGGTTTTAGTTGTACATAGTACTCATCTGAGTGTGCCCTGAGAACGAGATATGTGCAGTTCCTATCGGGATTTTTCGGCACATTCGGGCGGTGTTGCTGGTCTTGTTTTACGATTATCAAAATGTCTTGTAACCGGGATTCCGAGTCTGATCGGGTCTTCCCGCTAGAAGGAATATCCTTCGTTGACCGTGAGAGCTTGTCATGGGCTAAGTTGGGATACCCCTGCAGGGATTTGAACTTTCGAAAGCCATGCCCGCGGTTATGGGCAGATGGGAATTTGTTAATGTCCGGTTGTAGAAAACCTGAAGTTGACCTTAATTAAAATACATCAACCGCGTGTGTAACCGTGATGGTCTCTTTCTAGTGGAGTCCGGGAAGTGAACACAGTTGTTGGAGTTATGCTTGACGTATGTTAGCCACCATATATGCTAGTCGCTTGTTGCAGCCCCACCTCATACCTTTACCTTACCCATAAGCTTAAATAGTCTTGATCGCGAGGGTGCGAGATTGCTGAGTCCCCGTGGCTCACAGATACTTCTAAAACCAGTTTGCAGGTGCCGATGAGTCTGTGCAGATGACGCAACCAAGCTCAGGAGGAGCTCGATGAAGATCTTGTCCTTTGTGTTGTTCCGTTCTAGTTGATCAGTAATGGAGCCCAGTTAGGGTTGATCGAGGACCTTGTCGCATTTGGGGTTCTTCTTTTATTTTGGTTTCTTAGTCGGACCTTGTTTGTTTTGGATGCTGTAATGCTTTATTCATGTAATTGTGTCAAGTGGCGATTGTAAGCCAACTATGTATCTCTTTCCCTTATGTATTACATGGGTTGTGTGAAGATTACCTCACTTGCGACATTGCTTTCAATGAGGTTATGCCTCTAAGTCGTGCTTCGACACGTGGGAGATATAGTCGATCGAGGGCGTTACAGCTGATCCACAACAGACCTCATGGCGAGTCCAGACAACCTATTCAGTTTGGCCCATTCGGCTAATTGGTCAGTCAATGAAATCGGACGCTCGGGAGAATGGAATTGTGTCCAAAACAGCTGGTCCACTTCACGGTCTGTCTGACCCTGGAAGTACTTGGCCGCATCGGCAGCGCTCGCCGCCAAATCCATATACACATCCTCCAAACTCCACAGCCGATCCAGAGAGGCATACCGTGGATCTCCGAACTTCCTCCGCAACATAAAGGATTTCCCAGCTACAATATCCCCGGCTTCCCGCAGCTCCTCCTTCTTCGCCCTCATAGCAGAGCGGATGTCTTTTCTCGTCGCAGCGGCCTTCTCAAGGTCCGATGCCTTCGCTAGGTTTTCCTTTTCAAGAACCTGGCAACGGTCGGCGGCGGCTTTTAATTCTATGGCCATCTTGGCCATCTTATCTCGGCTCTCGCCATGCGAGGCCTTCTCGGCTTTCAACTCTTTGGCCGCCTTCAAAGCAGCTGCATTACCAAACCTCGCTTGTTCCTTGGCTCGGGCAAGTTCTGCCCGCAAGGCTTCAACAGTGGTAGCTCCATCTGCAGTCACAACATATTAAAGATACTGGCATCTTGCTACTCTTACTATGTGGCGTTCACCAGATAATGACACTTACCCTGTGCCTCGTCAAGCCTTTTGTTAACAAGCTCGATGTCGGCGTCTGCTGCATCCAACTGCCGTTTTAAATGGGCAAACTCGCTAGTCTGGCTAGCAACCGGAGCTTCCATCACCTGCACATAGAGGCAGTATGGTTATTACCTGGGAATATGATCCTCTGTCCGTCGTCGTTGCCGACGACAACCAGAGTCTCAGGAGCTACTATCTACACAGGGCACACCTAGCATGTGCAGGACTATCATACATTATTTTACGTACCTCAAAGCATGTCAGTAGACTCATAAAAGCTTCATGCAATCCGCTTTCGGCAGACGAGATTCTCTCCATCACCGTATTCATCAGCACACGGTGTTCTCTGAGATGGCCGCTCGCCCCATCAACTCCCTCAGAACATCCGATCGCACACCAGACGGTGTCGGACTCTTTTTTCCGCTCTCTTCAGGAGCCGGACACTGGGAGCTTCGGGGGTTAATGGGATTATCTTCTGGCCTCACCGGACTCGGAGAGGCCCTCCGCGACGACACTTCGGGGTCGCCCGCTTCCGGAGCGGAGGAGTCCGGAGGAGGCGTTTCGCTCTCCATCATCTCTGGAAGAAGATCCCCCGAAGACGAGCTCATTTGAGAGGGGCTAAGGCTCGAACTGCAAAGATATATGCGGTGGTTATTTTCCCAAAAGAAAAAGATGGCATACCTATACTATTAAAGTATCTCGGGTCACTTACGACTCGCTAGAGAATTGATCCCCCCGCGGACTTTGTGCGGCAAAAGCACCCCCCAAGGTAGGACCCTTTGTGGGAGACTTCTTCTCCCGTTTGGGAGCTTCTGCTTCCGAATCCCCGGGCGTAGTCCTTTTCCTCCTCCGGTCGTCTTCCTTCATGGAGACGCTTGCTCCCTCGGCTAGAATGGGCAGCGTTGGGGGCCCGCGTCCACCCGTTTTATCCTCCCTGGTATCTTCCTTCAAGGGCTCCGGGCAAGGTGGGACCTGGAGCATCTTTTCCAATACCGGATTGTCCAAACCCTCAGGGAGGGGGGCTGAACACCGAATCAACTTCGCCTTTGTTAGCCAGTCCTTGTCAAAAAGCAAACTCTCAGAAATAACTTCGTAACAAATGAGAGATAGTATGTTCGGCCAGAAGATTCCTTACCTGTTCGGCGGCGCGGTTACTGCTCAGGCCCACGTCCTCGGTGATTTCCGGACACTCTACCCGAGGTCCGAAGAATGACTTGTACATCTCCTCGCGCGTCAGGCCGAGGAAACTTTGAATGACACGCGGTCCCTCGGGATTGAACTCCCACAAGCGAAGGGGCTGGCGTTTGCAAGGCTGGACTTGACGAACCAGCATAACTTGTATTACCACAACCAAACTAAAATCTCCATTGAAGAGATCTCGAATGCCGGTTTTGCAGTATAGGCACATCCTTGGCTGGACCCCAGCTCAGACCTCTGCTGATCCATGACATCAGTTGTGGTGGAGGGCCCGAGCAGAAAATAGGGGCGGCCGCCCACTTGGCACTTCTAGGAGCCGTGATGTAGAACCACTCCTGTTGCCACAATTCAGACACCTATGGAATGGAACCTTTGGGCCATGGAGCTCCCGTCATCTTGCATATTGAGGCACCTCCACACGCTGCATGTTGCCCCTCGATCATCTTCGGCTTTACTTTAAAGGTCTTGAGCCACAGGCCAAAGTGAGGGGTAACCCGGAGGAAGGCCTCACACACGACAATAAATGTCGTGATATGAAGAAAGGATTCCGGAGATAGATCATGGAAATCTAGCCCGTAATAAAACATCAAACCCCTGAAGAAAGGATCCAGAGCAAGGCCTAGACCTCGGAGGAAGTGGGAGACGAACACGACGTTCTCGTTGGGTTCGGGGGAGGGGACGGCCTGCCCTCGGGCAGGCAGCCGATGCAAAACCTCGGCGGTCAGATATCTGGCCTCCCTCAACTTTTTGATGTCTTCTTCCGTGACGGAGGAAGGCACCCATCAGCCTTGAAGGCTAGATCCAGACATGATTGAAGGTTCGGAGCACCTAACCTGAACTTTGGGTGTTTGAGCTTGAGGTGGGGGAAGGATTCGATCGAGCACGGGAGGGAAAAAATAAAAGCCTTGTCCCTTTATAAAGAAGGTGAATATCAAGTGTCCTCTCCGTGGTCGTTTGGACTTGCCTATAGTCTAGGAGTCCTAGAAGCGGTTGGGTTACCCACGCCTGTATTGATGAGAATCCCGGAATAAGGCGACACGATCTCTGTTTTAACAAGACGTGCCAAGGAAACCGCCTCGCATGACGTGCCGAGGTCGGATAATAAAACGATTCGAATAAAGGATGGGCCGTGGTGCGTCACACTATGGAATACCTCAGCAGATTAGATTTGTGTAAATATTATTCTCTCTATGGCAATATGTGGAAACTTATTTTGCAGAGCCGGACACTATCTTTGTGTTCAAAATCTTTTATGAAGTACTTGGAGGAGGAACCCGCCTTGCAATGCCGAAGACAATCTGCGCGCCGGACTCGTCGTCATTGAAGCCTGGTTCAGGGGCTACTGAGGGAGTCCTGGATTAGGGGGTGTCCGAATGGCCGGACTATACCTTCAGCCGGACTCCTGGACTATGAAGATACAAGATTGAAGACTTCGTCCCGTGTCCGGAAGGGACTTTCCTTGGCATGGAAGGCAAGCTTGGCGATACGGATATGTAGATCTCCTACCATTGTAACCGACTTTGTGTAACCCTAACCCTCTCCGGTGTCTATATAAACCGGAGGGTTTTAGTCCGTAGGACAACATACAGAACAACAATCATACCATAGGCTAGTTTCTAGGGTTTAGCCTCTTCGATCTCGTGGTAGATCTACTCTTGTACTACCCATATCATCAATATTAATCAAGCAGGACGTAGGGTTTTACCTCCATCAAGAGGGCCCGAACCTAGGTAAAACTTCGTGTCCCTTGCTCCTGTTACCATCCGGCCTAGACGCACAGTTCGGGACCCCCTACCCGAGATCCGCCGGTTTTGACACCAACACTGACTGCCACTATAAGCGTAAATTGGTCAGCGATCCGATGACGGTGTTAAATGACGGGCCATTCATAACAATGGCCGAAGTGTTTATGGCTTGACCTCGACTGTCGCCGAACAATACCGGGGGCTATTAACTGGCCTCCCAAACTAAATCCTCAATATTTTGCTCTTACATTGGAGCTGAGGTTTCATGATCATGCTTAGCATGACAACCCAAAGAAAGGAACCGATAGCGGGACTATTTTCTTTGGAAGACATTTCTTGTGTTAAACAGTAATATAACATATCTCTCTTCTTACCTTTGTTTATAAAACCGTATGGCCAGATTGCCTTGTTTGTCGTAAATCTTTGCCCTCATAAAGGTTGTATAAAGTAAGACAAACACTCCTCGGCTACTGGCCGAGGAGGTGGAAGCCGATGGTCGGTCAACAAAGTTTTGTACAGTAATGATCCTTGCTGGGCAGCGCACCAATTCTTTCAAGAACTTGATAGCTGACTGAGTAGTCACCTTTCTCACGGCAGTCACTTCCGACCACTTTGTAAACTTGTCTATAGGAACGAACAAGAATTCAAAGCCCCCAATTGCTTGGGGGGAAGGGCCGAGGATATCGAGCCCCCAGACCAAAAATGGCCTTGACAAAGGGATTGTATGAAGAGCATGGGTAGGCAGGTGGATGTTCTTGGAATGGAACTAGCAGGCTTCACACTTGGTGACTAGCTCACCGCATCTTGGAGGAATGTGGGCCAATAGAATCCTTGCCGGAATGCTTTCCCATCCTATGCCCTTGATCCAATGTGGGAGCCGCACATGCCTTTGTGCATCTCAGCCAACAGTTCCTTTCCTTCTTCCCGACAGACACACTTCAATTTCACACAGTTGCACCTCCTTGCGTATAGAGTGTGTGTGAGAACCCGGAATTAACTTCCCGACCCTCCTGTGTATATTTGTCAACCCCAGGATCATTGTTGACAACACACCGAAATGGTATCATTGCACAATGCACAAATGTATTACAAGTTTAATAAATCTTGCCACAAGGCATACATAGGGAAATGTCTAATGACATTTATTACATAGAGATAACAGCGGAAAGTAAAATTGCATAGCGACTCCATCTCAGCCACAGGCAGTCGATGTAGTCCACGTGACCTCACTCCTACGGATGGTCATAGTAGTCGTAGTCATCACCTTCATCTTCATGGAACTCTATTGTCAACAAAATCATTGCCATGAGTACATTACATAGTCAACATGCCTCCCTCGGGAAGGACCTAATAGCCACATGTGGCTTCACGGAAGGCTGTATGGCTCATTTGCATAAAAGCTAATTTTCTTTGACAAATATAGCAGTTGGATGAAAAACATGTTTTATCTCTAGAATAACTTCCATCAAATTGAGGATCCTTGATAAACTCATACTCTGCATAGGTTCCAAGAATAGGGGTAAAGAGGGAATAAGCAAGACAGGTCCTGTAAGTCAAGAAAGATTCATGTGTCGTCCATGACCGTGGACACGGCTGTTCAAATAGTTTTACACTTTGCAGAGGTCGTACACTTTACCCACATGACACAATCTCTTCTTGATGCCACCAGTGGCCGTTGGTATAGTACACCATTTGGTATACCGCTAAGGAGATTGTGACGAGGTCTTTGGACTAGATCGCCCAAAGATGTGACATGCCCACCGGGTCTAGCGCACGGAACTGAGAGTACGTCCTCAAATTGGCCCCCCTATCTGTGTCGAGGATACTCCTTGCAAGACAGCTATCCCATCTCCGGTACGACGACATCGACACCTAAGGCTAACTAGCTTACTTGACCAAGCCGTTGCCCATATAGCATGTGGCTGTACTGTTATCACAATCTTCAAATCCAAGACTTATTAGGCCTTAAGCGGAACAGACGACAGATTGCCCCCTTCAATTCGTGATGGGCGGCCAATCGCTCCTTCAATCCTTGATTCAGTTATCGCCCGCACCAGTATTCAGATGATTCAGATGGTAAGTTTCACCCAGAGTAGAAGAGGATAAAGAAGGTCAACAAGGGCCAACTGGCCTAGCTCAGCGTTAAGTTTCAACTATCATTCAACATGGAACCTATAGGGTGATAAGGATGGCTAAGCATTTCTACTCTACCGGAACCATATACTTCTACTCAGGTGTCAAGTAAATAGGCGACAAGCGGATCAAGGTAATGTGTCAATCGACACGCTAGCTACAAGACTTGAGAATAGCATGCACATAAAACAATAAAACTCAATGTAGTTTTGTAAACCATAGGATAAGTATGATCAAAGAAGGAGGCACGCCTTCGTTGTTGAGTCCTTCTTCGGTAACCTGTTTCTGTCCATGTCCAACATTGTCGTCACTCCCTACTCGTCGTAATGATAGCAAAAGACAAACAATAAATACCAAAGTAATAGTAAATCCAAATCGAAACCAAATTAAGAGTTGATGGATAAGATATTGATCAACATGGATATTCCAAAACAAGGTAGCATGGTAGGAAGGTAAGAGATAGGATTCCACGAAAGGACAAGGGTAGGTTGACACGGTTAAGGAAGGCTTTGCGATCAAGACTAAAGTTCTGTTATGAACTAGTAGTGCCCACCACACATCTCGACTAACTATGTAAAAAACTACCATATAACAAACACATTGACATCAACACTCGTGGAATGGAACCATCCTATGCATTTTAACTACACCAACTCAACATGACATGATAAAGGTAAAAGTTAACCATGATAAATATTTAGCTTAATAGAGTCTAAATATTTATAATGGTCAATTGCAACCAAACATATACATCAACTATATAATCATTCATAAGCAAGTGTTAACAACCAAACCAACATTACAAACAATACTAGTTAAGCAATCAAACACCATTGATCAACATGAATTGAATTGATCTAGGTCTAGACCTAAATCATTATTAAAATAAAATAGGTCCAAGCACATAACATCAAATCAATTCATTTGTCAAACAATTAACAAGAAACTATACAACACATGGAACAAAAGGATGAACAACTATCCTAGACATGATATGATTAAGAGCGATAATCAACCACAAATAAATATTTAGATAACTCTAAACACTTATAATAGTCAAACCTTAACTAAAGGATATGAATCCACCAAGCATCTAATAACAAGCATTCCACAACAAAAGCCAAACTAACAGTAAGGTGAAAGATAATCAAACCATTAATAGTAAGATGCACATCATACAAGGCATGTTAATGGACAATAACTAAAGGTCTTAATAAATAACACAAGTGTCAGACATACGAGTGAACATGAGAAGATACTAAACCGGGACATGGTCTTAATAATAAAGAAAAACTAATACTAATGACCACCACCAGCAATATTATCACCACATGCTTGCAATAATAGAGCATGATACACACTGAGTGTGTGATCAAATCACAACTCTACTGACATGCCATATGACTCGCCCTAAGTATAAGAGTCATAGCAACAAGTATTAAAACACTCATAAGGCCAAGATGTAATGAAGTTAAACATCTACAAGAAAGAACTAAACTAGGCAACTATAACACATAGAACTTCATAAGACATGAAAGATCACTTGCATGATGGTGGCTAGACATAGAACAATGCAACAAATAGATATAATAGATATGACATAGGACATGCACACAACAAATGCAATAGTAAGATAAAGCCGATATGATGCTAAGCATGGGTGATCATCACACGAGATGCCAAAATATGCTACTAATAGAATACACCTCATAACTATGAGATAACTTAGTTGATATCAACTAACACGACTATGAAGTATGGAAATAGCACACCACCGTACATTCTAGTTGTGACATATAAGCACATCGAGGAAGCATACTAAGCTTGTAGGCAAGTAAACAAATAGATCATGGCATCCACCAAATCAAGCAATGAAATATCATAGCATGAATAACAGAGACAACATGCATTTCTATCAAGTACAACTTACACTTGTAAAGACATAAGCTACATAAGCAGGAATGTTCCATAACATGAATTGATACACGCACTATCATCTAGCTACATTTGTCACAACATCTGGAATGGTATTGGTCAAGCAAGATGGAATCATACACAACTAGCATGTATGTCTACTAAGCAAAGTCTAACAATATACACCATCATATCGTAAATCCTAGCAATGTTATAACACATGGAAATCATACAATAAAACATGCATTGAACATTTGAACCAGTTCTAGCATGGCAAGGTAATAAACTAAGGTAAGTGATCACACATGATAATTACCAAGATGAAATAAACTAAATTCTATTTTGCAAGAATAAGTTATATATAGCAATACAAAACTAAATGATTGCATGAAGCAACTATCTATGCAATCTTGTATAACACACATGTATAAAATAAAAGGAACAACTAGCCCATAATATTCTATGCTATGAACTACAATGTACTCATATCCAAACAATAAGGCATGTCATTCGAAATCTAGCATAAAAATAATATCCAACAACAGCTACTAAAAATATATAAACATCTTTCATAGACATGGCATAATTGCAAATAAAACAAACATGCGGCATGGATGAAAATGAATATATAATCAGTATCTAAGATATATTCATTGTAAAAAATGAAAACATTCAAAACATTAGGTATTGCATAATCACGCAGAGGTTAGTAACTCTACATAAACCTACTCATGGTAATAATTTGAAAAAACATATACATATGCATATCATAACCATGTAGTGGATGAAAGAAAAAATCTCATGAAACAACTTGTTCAACAATTATTAATAACTATAATTAGTAGAACAAATCAATCAAGCAAGTCACATGGCACACCAAAAATTATGAGGCGAACACCCTGCATTCTTAGGCCTATCAAGAACGTACGGAAATAAAATATTGGTAGTCATATATGCTAAACTAAAAAGTAAAACAACCACAGTGTTCCTAGGATTATTTAAAACGTTTCGCATACTAGGTTAGAGATCAACCAACATACAAAAAATGGTAATTCCCCCATTTCATGGCGACGAAAGTCATCTACGCACCCAACGACAAAAATAGGTGAATCTATGATGTCTAGGGTGTAGGATGGACAAAGTAAAGCACGTATGCAAACGGAGTAGAATGATGGCTCACCAAACAGAGTTTTAAGAGGACGATGCCATGATAAGATGTTGAAGTTCTTGATGCACCATCGATGTACTTAACCAATGGTGCGGTAGAAGACGTTGGCATGCTCCTGCACGTGATGAGAAGAAGATGAACATGGTGGAGTCTCTCCAGCAATGGCAACAACACCCCAAGTAGTAGTAGCGGCACGGTTCCATCGTGCGCGTGACCCAACAACGACAAATGGATGGAGTAAGATGTCTAGGGAATACTAGTAGTGATGTTTAGAACGAGCGCAAAAGAAATTGGAGAGAGGCTCACCGAGCGCGACGAACTCGATGAACAGTGTGGACGGACATGTAAAATTCTTTCTGTGTGATAGACGGATCACATTTCTTCTTATCTGAATAGACCCGTGGTGTGGAGAGGAACTTTAGGGAGCAAGGGTGCTGATGAAGATGGCCTATGTCATCAGAATCAAGCGTCGGCGTGCATGTAGCACCATTCCTTTGGAGGGAGTTCTTGGGAGAATTAGGAACAAAGAGGGCATGGGTTGCTGCAGGAATGGAAGTGGAGGTTGGGGCGCACCTATATGTACTAGCGGGTTTGGAACCAATGGAGAGTTGAAGGGAATTAGCGAAGAGGTTTCTTCATGGCAGTACGTTTCCTTCTGTAGTAGTGTGCGTGTACGTGAGTGGAGGAGGAGATGAAGAAGTTGAGATTGGCGCTTGGAAGATGGCAAGTGGAGAGGGATAAGGCAAGGGGGGAGTCAAGGAGAGGGAATTAAGGAGGAGGCAACCATGAGTCCATGACTGTTGCCGTTTCATGTGTGTGCTTTTTCTCTTTGTACATGTAGGTTTCTGTTTCTCTTCTATAGATTGAAACGTATAGAGGGAGAGAAGTGGCGGCGCTCGCTTGGCTGGGTATTGGCCCAGTTTGGCCTTGGTCCAAGTCGGAGAGAAAGAAGAAAGGAAAAGTTGGCCTTTGGCCCATTCGGGTGTGAGAAAAATATAGGTGGGCTTAACACAGGGAAGAGAGAGGAAAGACATACTGTCCACGGGAATTTGGTACAAAGTTTGAGAGAGGAAAACAAATTGATTTTCCTAATAGGAAAATCTAGTAATGAAAAAGAATCTCAAACAAAATATCACGAACTTAGAAATCAAAGAAAACACAGACCCGCATATTTAAATATGCTTAAGACCAAAATAAAACCCAACTAAAAGAAACAACAAAACTCAAATTTAATTTAAGTTGGTATTAGTTCAAATTAAATACTCCAAATTATAAAAGTCTAATTTAAGCTTCGTTACCAAATAAAACAAACAAAAATTTTCTCGCCTTGATTTTAATAAAACTTTTTCTTAAACATTCCGAGAATCGGGATGTTATAGTGTCATTGACAAACTGATACATACTGGCCCTTTGGGCTACTCTTTCGGCTTCATCTTGGTCGCCGAGAAGCTCTCCGGTTTTGAGGAAGTGGACTATGTGCCTTACCCAAGTTGGAGCCTGGGGCTTGGCAACAAGGACTAGCAGCACCTCCTCAACTATAGGGGCACATTCCTCGTTCGCGGGGACCATGGGCCCGGCTCGAGGGTGCGGTCCGGCAGGTAGCGAGGAGTTGTTTCCGGCAGGGTCTTTGCCTAGAGTGGACGGCTCTACCGGGAGAGGCTTACTGGAGTCCAATTTTCTCCTTCTTCGGGCCATTGTTGCTCGGGATACAGAGGGTTGAGTAAGATGGATAACAAAAGTCCCTGGTTCCACTGGAAGCTTCTGCGTAGCACACTTCGACAGATGATCAGCTATGTTCTTTCCCACAAGGGGTATGTGCTCTATTTGCAATCCATGAAAGCGTTCCTCCAATCTTCTCACTTCCTTGACGTATGCCTCCATCAATGGACTTTGGTAATCCTTGTTGACTTGTCTCACCACGAGCTGTGAATCTCCTCGAATGATCAGCTTCTTAATTTCCAATTCTAAGTCAATCTTGAGCCCGGAAAGGAGCCCTTCATACTCTATTGTATTCTTGGTTGCCTGTTCTCGTGAAAAATGCATCTGGGCGACGTACTTCAAGTGCTCCCCGGAGGGGGCGACAAGAAGCACGCCAGCTCGTGCACCTTGCATGGAAAAGGCACCATCAAAATACATAATCCATTCTTAGGTCAATTTCTTGGTGGGGATAATTGTGTCTGGCACTTCCTCATCAGGGGTTGGCGTCCATTGTGCAATAAACTCTGCCAATGCCCTGCTTTGGATAGTTTTCCTGCTCTCAAACTCCAAACCAAAACTGGATAACTACAAAGCCCACTCCACTATTCTGCCGATAGACTCATGGTTCGGAGTATCCTTTGCAACGGGAAACGAGTGACAACCGTAATCTCGTGGGCTTGGACGTAATGGCTTAGTTTCCTTGAGGCCGTGATGAGGCCAAAGATCAACTTTAGCATGCCAGAGTACCTCGATCTAGCCCCTTGTAGTAAGGAGCTAACGAAGTGCACTGGACGCTGCACCACTTTCTTCCTTGCCACGTCCTTGGGGTTTCTCTCGCTGTCGTGTTCATCACTGCCTTGATCCTTCTCTGGGTCTGCTGGTCCTTGCTCACTCTCTACTTCATCCACTTCCCGCTAGGCCACCAAGGCCACGCTAACCACTTGATTGGTTGCCGCTAAGTATAGCAGCAATGGCTCTTACGGTTCGGGAGCAACCAAGGTGGGCACAGAGGACAAGTAGGTCTTCAATACTTGCAAAGCTACATTTGCCTCTGGAGTCCACTTCATGGGCCCTTCCTTCTTCAAAATTTTGAAAAATGACAGGGCGCGCTCGGCAGACTTAGAAATGAATCTTCTTGGCGCGGCAACACACCCTATCAGACGCTTCACATCCTTGACTGTCCTTGGTGCTTGAATCCGCTCGATAGGTTTAAAATTATCAGGGTTGGCTTCGATCTCCCGATGGGACACAAAGAACCCAAGCAGCTTGACAGAGGGAACACCAAACACACACTTCTCCGGGTTGAGCTTCAGGTTGATCTTGCGCAGATTAGCAAATGGCTCCTCCAAATCCTGTAAAAGGGTGGCTCTATCCTTGGTCTTGACCACAATATCATCCATATAAGCTTCAGTGTTTCTGTGCAGCTGTGGCTCGAATCCAATCTGGAGTGCCCTGGCAAAAGTGGACCCGGCACTCTTTAATCTGAATGGCATGCTGACAAAACAATACGTACCACATGAAGTGATGAACGATGTCTTCTCTTCGTCTTCCTTGGACATGAAGATTTGGTGATACCGAGAATATGCATCCAGAAACGAGAGCAAATCATAGCCTGAAGTGGAATCCACAATCTGATCAATACGCGGCAAGGGAAACAGGTCCTTCGGGCAAGCTTTGTTGAGATCTATGAAATATATGCAAAGCATCCTTTTCCTGTTAGCCTTTCAGACTACCACTGGACTTGCCAACCATGTGGGAAGTAGCACTCCTCTGACCAAACCAGCTGCTTCAAGTTTCTTGATCTCTTCCGCAATAAACTGCTGCCTCTCCAAGGCCTGCTTCCGAATTTTCTACTTGATAGGTCGGGCGTGTGGGCAGACATCAAGGTGGTTCTCAATTACCTCCCTGGGAACACCGGGGATATTAGATGGTTGCCAGGAAAACACAGCGATATTCGCCCGGAGGAAGGCAATGGGCACGCTTTCCTATTTGTCATTGAGGGTGGCGTATATAGTGAAAGTACCTTCAACGCCACCCAGCCCTGCCGGGACCTTCTTCACTTGGGGCGCAATGACCTTAGATCTCTTGTTGTTGGAACTCTCCGGCATGTCATCAACAGGCCCAGCGCGCTCCGAAGGGGTACGCCTCCTAGACTCCTTCCAGCGTCCTTGCTACCCTTGTTCTTTCCTCGGTCCTCCTTGGCGGGAACTGCTGCTGCCGCTGCCTCTATCGTGACTGCGTCCCGGTACATCTTGTCCATGCAAATGATAGCATCTTTCTTGTCTGATGGGATGGTAATGACTCCCATAGGCCAGGCATCTTCAAGGTGTTGTAGGCACAATGGGATGCCGCCATGAATTTAGCCAGGGCTGGGCATCCAAGGATCCCATTGTATGGAAGGGGGAGGTCAACCACATCAAACATAATACTCTCAGTCTGGTAGTTCATCTCTTCCCCAAACGTCACCAGCAGTGTGATCTTTCCCTTAGGATGACTCCTACCGACATTACCTCCTTGAAACGTGCCGCTAACCTTTAACTCCTCCTCTGCTATCTGAAGTTTGCTGATGACTGCTGGGGAGATTAGATTCAACCCGGCACCGATGTCCACCAACATTTTTGTGACCTTGAGGTTGCGAACTGTTGGAGAGACCAACAATGGCAAACATCCTACCGTAGAGGTACGTTCAGGATGATCCTCTTCATCAAATATGATGGGCGTGCATGACCATTTGAGTGGTTACCGGGCCTCTGGCACTGGCAACATGGCATTGACTTCTCGTGCCCACCGGTTGAGATGGCCATGAGAGGTTTGCAAAGATGCACCCCCGTCAATGCACAGGGCGTCAGTGGCCTTCTGAAACTCCATCTCACTGGTTTCCTCACTGGTTTCCTCTTTGTCCCCTCCGTCACCCTCATCATCACAGGCTTCCTTCTCTCGACCTCTGGCGGGTTTTCCTTGGTTCCGGAATGGTGTGCTAGGGCGATTTACTTCACCGCCTCGGCAATTATCACCAGTGATATTCTGACCCTTTTCCTTGTCACCCTTCTCATATTCTGTTCTCCATCTCTTGAGGAGCTGCTCAACCTCACAGCACTCTTGAAGGTCGTGGCCTTTGGTCCGATGAATCTTGCAATACGACTCATCACCTTTCCCAGCCTTCTCGGTAGCCACAGCCACCTGGTAGTCAGCGCACACGGAAGCTTCCTTTCTGGGGACCTCAGCCTTGGCCTTGTTGCCGGTACAAAGTGGACCCAATCCTTCAACAGTCATCACTGCCTTATCCTTCTGCTTCTTCTGCGCTTCTTGCTCTTCTTTTGACTGGTAGATTCATCATAGTCCTCTGAATCGACGTTGGCACAATGTTCCTCTCCGAGCGGCTTCCTTCCCTCCTCCATTCGAGCACACTTATACACCAAGGTGTAAAGCTCCTTCATAGTCTTTGGCAACCGCACATTCAACTTGGAATGGATCCGGCAGTTGCGCACATTAGACTGGAAGGCAGCTATCACAACTGCCGGATGGATATTTGGGATGTTCCTATGGACCTTGCTGAATCTCTGTAAATACTTATGGAGGGTCTCTCCTTCCTTTTGTTGGAGAAGCTGCAAGTCGCTGGGTCAGCCTGGCTCTTGATGGCCGTCGGTGAAGGCACCAATGAACTCATGGCACAGGTGGCCCAAGACGAAATGGAGTTCTCCAGGAGGTGCATCAGCCAAGACCTCACATTGGACTTGAGAGCAAAGGGAAGTAGTTGGAAAACACCTTCTCACCTCTTCCTCCGGCAGCCTGAACAGCGATGGCGTGGATGCTCAGAAACTCTGTCTGGTTCAGCATCCCATCGTACTTCTCGGGTATCTCTGGTTTGAACATGCGAACGAAGGACCAACATACTTGCCGCAGTTCACGAGTAAAGGTGGGGCTCCCAACCTCGAAAGGTAGGCACCCACCAATACCGAGCGCAGGCTCGTCGACGTCGGGGCCATCGTGCCCATCGGTCTGGCAGTGGCCGTCGCGGCATCGCTCGACGACGACGCGGGCGTCTCCCCTTCGCCAATCCTCCGTGGGTCGCCGTCGGCCTAGACGTTCTCGAGGGTCAGAAAAGGCCATCGAGACGTCATTAGGTTCTTGATTCTGCATATTATCGCAATGGTTGGGCTACACCACCACCTGAGTTACGAAATCATGACCATCTCCCTAAACTAAAATTGAATATTCCACCATTTGAGGGTAGATATGTTCCTGATATATATCTTACTTGGTAATTAGAAACTGAACAACGTTTTACATGTTTACAATATCCTGAGTAGAAACATGTGCTTGCTACTGTTTGTTCTTTCACTAGTTTTGCATGTGTTTGGTGGTCTGAACATTGTATATTATATCATATTCCAGCTACTTGGGCTGCTTTGAAGACTACTATGCGTACTCGTTGGGTTCCACCATATTATCAACATGAATAACTTTAAAAATTGCAACGTTTATGACAAGGAAAACATTATGTAGACGAATATTATCAGGAATTACAAACTGGCAGGATTAGATATGGTATTGTTGAGGATAATGAAGCTATGCTTGCATGTTTTATGGGTGGATTAAATAAAGGAATTCAAACCATTCTAGATTATAAGGAGTATAACAATATCACTTGTTTATTCCACCTTGCTTGCAAAGCTGAACATAAAGTGCAGGATCGACAGTCATTGGCACGAACTAATTTTTCTGCAGGTCGATCTTCATCATGGACACCACGTACATCCTCTACTCCCACACATCCTACTACAGCACCACTAAATTCAGCTGCCAATTCCAACCGAGATACAAGAAAACAGGCACCACCACCACCATCTGTCAGGAGTACACCTTCTGGGCCTGCCCAGAGCTCTTCTTCATCCATGGCATCAACAAGGCACACACATGATATTATTTGTCGTCATTGTAATGGTAGAGGTCATTATGCGAGGGAATGCCAATATCCGCGTGTTATGATTGCTACTAAGGGTGGTGGGTATGAGTCCTCTAGTGACTATGATGTGGAGACTTTGGCTCTTATTACAAGTGAAGAACACGGTGGCGATGATTCTAATCATGAGACATGTATGAAAGTTTAGTTGCTCAACGTGTTTTGAGTGTGCAGGTCACACAAGCTGAGCAAAATTAGAGGCATAATTTGTTCCATACAAAGGGAGTTGTGAAGGAACGTTCTGTTCACATCATCATAGATGGAGGGAGCTCGAACAACTTGGCTATCATGGAGATGGTGGAGAAGCTTTCTCTCACCACAAGACCACATCCACATCCTTACTACATCCAATAGTTCAACAACAGTAGCATGGTTAAGGTAACCCGTACTGTTCATGTGTATTTTAGTATCTCTAAATATGCTGATTGCGTTGATTGTGATGTGGTACCCATGCAAGCATGTTCCTTATTACTTGGTAGGCCATGGCAATTTGATAAAAATTCTGTACACCATGGTAGAAACGATCAGTATACACTTGTTCATAAGTATAAACATATTACTTTGCTTCCTATGACTCCTGATTCCATTTTGAAAGATGATATTAATAAAGCTAATAAAGCAAAACAGGAGAAAAATAAGAGTGAAAATCAGATTGTGGCAAAAAAAATTAGAAACAAATGAAGCCTAATAATAAACCATCTAGTGTTGCTTCTGAAATTAAATTGGAAAGTGCAAGTTTACTTGCCACAAAATCTAATATTGATGATCTAGATTTCAACAAAATTTGTTTGCTATGCTGTTGTGTGCAAAGAGGCATTATTTTCATTTGAGGACGTGCCTTCCTCTTTGCCTCCTGCTGTCACTAACATTTTGCAGAAGTTCGCTGACGTCTTTCCACTAGATGTGCCACCGGGATTACCACCTATTCGCGGGATTGAGCATTAGAATGACTTAATTCCCGGTGATTTTGGTAATTAATGTCAACATATCTCTTGTTCGACAAATACTTCTACCTAGTATATTTCAGACAAATTCAACAATGGCGTGGCAAAGACAAGAGGATGTGGAACCCCTTCAAAATGCAAAGGACACATATTTGCAAAAGCTCAAGACTCTCCATCTATATTTTAGTTATCCAAGATCACATTGAGTCCATAGGAAAGCCAATACTATTAAAAGGGGATGAGGTGTTGCTTAATGGTCTACTTGCTCGAAGTTCTTAGTGAGATTGCTCCAAAGCACTGAACCACATTCTCAATTCCAAATATGTCCAAAACTCAAAGTCAAACTTAGCCCCACCAAATGATCTATCCAGCTGATAGAGGCAAGGGTGTGCAGTCTTTCGATGAGATGGTGGCTATCATTTTTGCTGGAGAAGCCTTTGACAATCTGTCGGTGCAACAAACCCTGGGTCTATTGCCCAGACTATGCACAGGCACGAGATCAAGATTGAAGCACCAACCCAAGTCAGTGATTGAAGGACCAAGAGATTTGAAGAACCAACACGCAGTCCAGAGAGACCAAGATTGAGCCAGAAGAGCAACATATCGGCAAGAGAAGGGCCTCCCTTGCCGGGCAGGGGAGCCCGGCAAGGGGGAAGGCCATCGCAAAAAGCAGGGAACCAAGGCACCCCGGCAAGGTCTGTCGGGGCTTGCGAGGGCAGAACCACCCCACCAACCACTCAAGCGCGACCCGCGTCGTCAATCAATGCGGTGTCAAGCCACAAGATGATTACATGGCAGCCATTCACCACATGGCAGCCATTTCCTACCGAAGAAGTCTACAGATGACACCCGTCCTGCAATGTGTCAAGGGAACATGCACGGAGCTGGCAAGATAGCCCGGCAAGCCTTGCCGAGCGACCAGTGATGTGACACTAAGTGGCGTATTTAATGCACCCTGTCAGCCCGCAGAGTTAGGTATGATAGCACTGTTCGCTATCATATCAGTGTATAATGACTACTTTGCCATTGTGGTGACCCCTTAATCTATAAAAGGAGGCCCATGACACTCGTAGGAGGGGTTGGAAAAAGTTGATGAACCCAAACCACCATACACGAGTAGTCGTCGCGGCCCTGAGGCGAACCCTGCCAGGCAAGTGTACTACGCATCACCACGTTTAGTCCACCATTAATCCACCAAAGCATGTGTAGCGTCTTACGCCTTGCGACGGCCCAAACCAGGTTAAATTTCTTGTGTGCTCTCTGCCGTGCTGTCGTATGCTGATCTGATCTTTGTGCAACGCGATGTCTCCCCGCCGAACCAGCAAGGGGCCACCCGGTCCCATAGGTGGTCGTGGATATCCCACGACATCTTTGGCACACCATCTTCATCCTCGACAGCACCATCGACCCTGGCGCCCAAGAAGAAATCTGGTGCCTCGGCCATCCATCCACCTCGAAGGCTCCACCGCCCGTGGCCTCCAACACCATGAGGGACACGGGGGCGCGCGAGGACGTGGACACTGTTGGGGATGTGGTTGGAGTAGGTGGCGCCACTACCACCTCCCCCACGGTCGACAAGGGGGCCGGAGCTACCGGAGGAGAACAACACCAGCAACATCTTGACGGTCATCCTCTACAAGGTGCGAGCGAGGGGGTCACTCTGTCCGTGCCTCCTCCTCTCACCAAAACTACTAGGAAAACGGCTATAGATGAAATGGACACTAATGGCGCACCACGTGTGTGGTGCGCCATTAGAATATAGCAATGGCGCACCACATACAGGTACGCCATTAGTAATATATTACTAATGGTGCACCTGGTGTGCGGTGCGCCATTAGAAGTTTTGAAAAAAAATTGTTACTAATGGTGCACCGTGGGTGTGGTGCGCCATTACTAGTTGACATAGTAATGGCGCACCACACCCACGGTGCGCCATTAGAAGTTTTGAAAAAAAAGTAAAAAAAGTAAAAAAAATTGTTAGTAATGGCGCACCAGTGGACAGTGCGCCATTACTAGTTTTTAACTAGTAATGGTGCACTGTCCACTGGTGCGCCATTACTAAGTTTTTTTCAAAAAAAATTCAAAAAAAATTTCAATTTTTTTTCAAAACTAGTAATGGCGCACCGTGGGTGTGGTGCGCCAATACTAGTTTAACTACTAATGGCGCACCACCCCACGGTGCGCCATTACTAGTTTGCCCGGCTTCCACCGAATGCACCCCCCCCTCCCTGTGGACCGTCTTTTCAGTTTAAAAAAATAAAAAAATGATAAAAATGTCAAAAAAAATAAAAGAAAATAAGTTTGCCATGTGATATGTGGTCTAATTGTTGGGAAAATTTACAAATATAAATTTCGACTTTATTTGCAAAATCTCTCTAGAAATTTGTAAAATGGGCATAACTTTTGCATACGAACTCGGATTAAAAAGTTTTATATATGAAAAATCATCTACTCGAAAAGTTACATCCGAATTTAACTAGGGGAACCCCGTTAAACATTTTCAAAATCCCCAAAAACCTAACACAAAAAAGTTACGGGGCTTTCAAGATCTAGAGGCAAAAAAATTCAAAAAAAAGGTTTTGAATTTTTTTAAAATATTTTTTTCAAAAAATGATACGTAATATGACCGGGAAGTTTGAAATATTTTTCAAAATTTCATCATAGTCATGAACATGAACAAACTCCTAGACATCAACAAGCTATAATAGGATTGATATGCTAGATATATCAACAAGTGCCTGTGAAGTGAGCTGTTGCTGGGGTTGGATAGAACTCTGAAGTAGTGTGAGGATGGGTGACATTTCGGGAAGTTTGACCACAGAGTGCGATTTGACCAGAGATTAAGCATATTGACCCGAGATTAAGACATAATGACCTGAGATTAAGAAAAAAGCGAAAAAAAATTTGAAATTTTTTGAAAAAAATTAAAAAAAATCTGAAAAAAAATTTGAAAAAAAATTGTTACTAATGGCGCACTTCTATGTGGTGCTATACTAATGGCATCGTGGGCCATACTAATGGCGCACCAGCGGTGTGCCATTAGAGTACCAGATTCTAATGGCGCACCACAGGTGCGCCATTAGAAAAAAATTCTAATGGCGTGATGCTAGTGGCGCACCAGTAGTGCGCCATTAGTAGCGAAAATAGGTGCGCCACTAGCAGCCCTTTTTCTAGTAGTGCAAAGAGCACAGCCACAACAATGATGCTTCGTCCAGGGCAAGCCATCGCCCTCCAGTCGCCACCACCACGTGGGCGACTGCGGCGCATGCGCCTCCTCCCGGATAGGCCAGCCAGACCTCTGCGCTCAACGGAGCCACTGATCTTTGAGCACCACCGCCGCGTGACCCTGTTGCCCCGGTGGTCGTCCCACAGTAGCGTGGGTGCGGCGCTGCCGCCGCCGCCGGCACCATAAGGAGCCAGGCGACGGTGCGGTCCACGTCATCGACATCCATGCCAAGCATAGCCACGGAGGCTATGGAACGAGCTCAGCTATTACTGAGGTTCCCGCCAGCAGCCGGGTAGATGGATGAGTGGCGTGCCACCATCCAAAGCCTACTCGGTTTCGCTGAAGCTGGGGGCTCACGACGATCTTGCCCACCGCAACCTCCCCAAGCAATAGCCACCGCCCGCACTACTGGCCGTATGGAGGGGACCTTCCCCACGGGTCAGTCCCCACACGGTAGCTGGCTAGGACGCAGCAGGATTAGGACCCCGACGACATCTCGATGGCCTCTTCTAACCCACGAGCATGTCCAGGCCAACGTCGAACCCCGGAACATAGGCGGTGGGAGACGCACGCGTCGTCGCCGAATGGCGTCGCAATGACCCCCGCCAGACTGACGGGGGCGATGGCCTCAACATCGATGAGCCTGCGCTCGGTGTTGGCGGGTGCCTGCCTATCGAGGTTGGCTGCCTTGCCTTCACACAAGAGCTGCGACAAGTCCGTTGGTCGTCCATTCGCTCGTTCAGGCCAGAAATACCTGAGAAGTACGACGGGAGGCTGAACCCGGTAGAGTTTCTGAGCATCTACACCATCACTGTTCAGGCTGTCAGGGGAAGAGATGAGAAGGTGTTTGTGACGCCCCCGATTCAATCGTACACTAATCATGCACGCAAATGTGTACGATCAAGATCAGGGACTCACGGGAAGATATCACAACACAACTCTAAAACATAAATAAGTCATACAAGCATCATAATACAAGCCAGGGGCCTCGAGGGCTCGAATACAAGTGCTCGATCATAGACGAGTCAGCGGAAGCAACAATATCTGAGTACAGACATAAGTTAAACAAGTTGCCATAAGATGGCTAGCATAAACTGGGATACAGATCGAAAGAGGCGTAGGCCTCCTGCTTGGGATCCTCCTAATTACTCCTGGTCGTCGTCAGCGGCCTGCACGTAGTAGTAGGCACCTCCAGTGTAGTAGGAATCATCGTCGATAGTGGCGTCTGGCTCCTGGACTCCAGCATCTGGTTGCGACAACCGGAAAGAAAGGAAAGGGGGAAAAGGGGGGGAGAAAGCAACCGTGAGTACTCATCCAAAGTACTCGCAAGCAAGGAACTACACTACATATGCATGGGTATATGTGTAAGGAGGCCATATCAGTGGACTGAACTGCAGAATACCAGAATAAGAGGGGGATAGCTAGTCCTATCAAAGACTACGCTTCTGGCAGCCTCCGTCTTGCAGCATGTAGAAGAGAGTAGATTGAAGTCCTCCAAGTAGCATCTCCAAGTAGCATCTCCAAGTAGCATCGCATAGCATAATCCTACCCGGCGATCCTCCCCTCGTCGCCCTGTGGAAAAGCGATCACCGGGTTGTCTGTGGAACTTGGAAGGGTGTGTTTTATTAAGTATCCGATTCTAGTTGTCATAAGGTCAAGGTACAACTCCAAGTCGTCCTGTTACCGAAGATCACGGCTATTCGAATAGATTAACTTCCCTGCAGGGGTGCACCAACTTACCCAACACGCTTGATCCCATTTGGCCGGACACACTTTCCTGGGTCATGCCCGGCCTCGGAAGATCAACACGTCGCAGCCCCACCTAGGCAAAACAGAGAGGCCAGCACGCCGGTCTAAACCTAAGCGCACAGGGGTCTGGGCCCATCGCCCATAGCACACCTGCACGTTGCGAGGGAGGCCGGAAGCAGACCTAGCCTAGCAGGCGTTCCAGTCCAATGCGGCGCGCGCCGCTCCGTCGCTGACGTCTGAAGTGCTTCGGCTGATACCACGACGCCGGGATACCCATAACTACTCCCACGTAGATGGTTAGTGCGTATAGGCTCGTAGCCAACTCAGATCAAATACCAAGATCTCGTTAAGCGTGTTAAATATCCGCGAACGCCGAACAGGGCCAGGCCCACCTCTCTCCTAGGCGGTCTCAACCTGCCCTGTCGCTCCGCCACAAAGATCCACTCGCGGGTGCTCCACTAGCCGACCCGACTTTAGTCTCCACATGTATCATGTATAAGTATATAGTATATACCCGTGATCACCTCCCAAGCGATCACGGCCCGATAGTATAGCACAGCAGACGGACAAGAATGTAGGGCCACAGATGGAAATACTAGCATCCTATACTAAGCATATAGGATTGCGGGTAAGGTATCAATGACTGTAGCAACAATGACAGGCTATGCATCAGAATAGGATTAACGGAAAGCAGTAACGTGCTACACTACTCTAATGCAAGCAGTATAGAGGAGAATAGGCGATATCTGGTGATCAAGGGGGGGCTTGCCTGGTTGCTCTGGCAAGAGAGAGGGGTCGTCGGTGACGTAGTTGATCACAGCGGCATCAACGGCAGTCTCAGAGTCTACCGGAGAGAAGAGGGGGGAAGAAACAGTAAATACATAGCAAGCAAGAGCATAACAGGACAACAAACAGAGCTAGACATGTTCTAACACGATGCTACACGTTACCGGCGAAGGGGGATAACATCCGGGAATGTTTCCCCAGGTTTAGCATTTTCGGACAGACGAATCGGAGGGGAAAAGTTCCATGTTCGCTATGCTAGGAGTGTGTGGCGGACGAACGGAGGGTGTAGCCGGATTCATCTCGTCGTTCTAAGTAACTTTCATGTACAAAGTTTTTCCATCCGTGCTACGGTTTATTTAATATTAATTTTGAAAGGTTTATTCAATATTCTAGAATTAAAAGATTATGTTAATTCGAAATTGCATTTATGACGTCAGCATGACATCAGCAGTCAACTCTGGTTGTTGACTGGTCAAGCTGACACGCAGGTCCCACTGGTCATAGACTCAGGTCAACTAAACCGGGTTAATTAGACTAACTAAGTGATTAGGCTAATTTATATTAGTTAGATTAGTTAAACATGATTAATTAACTTAATTAATTCATTAATTAATTAATTAATTGATTAATTAATTAATCCTAACATTTTTTATTATTTTTATTCTCTTTTTTTCTAAAAGTTCCAGGGGTTGGGCCCCGTTCATCAGTGGCCCAGAGGCCTTAGCGGTTACGGGCGTGCGCTAACGGGTGAGGCAGACCTGGGCGCGGCCGCAGTAAGGACGGCCGGAGCTGCGCTCGGCAGCGGCAGTGGCGGGAGAGGGGCTCTGTCAGCCGCAGAGACAGCAGGGAGCGGTGGCGGACGGGCGTCGGACCCGGGCGGCGGGGCCGCGCGTCGGGGCTGAGAACGCATCGCTGGGGGGGCGCGGAAGCAGCAGGGCGAGGCGAATGGCGTTGGCACGGGCGTAGGTGGACGTGGGTCGCGGCGAGCGCGACCAAGGCATGAGAGGGGACAGGAAGAGGCTCACATTGAGCCTGTCGTTGTGCAATCGCGTGCTCGGGGAGGGCCTGAGGTAGACGGACAGCGGCGACGAGGTCGGGGTCGTCCAGCGAGGCAGCACGGCGACGGCGTCGGCACCGCGGCGTTGAGGCGAGGAGGCGGACGGGGATGGCGCCCCGTCGAGGAGAGAGATGAGGAGGCGAGGAGGCAGGCCGGCGGGGAGGAGGCGCCGGCGAGGTCGTGCTCCGGGTGGCGACGAACGACGTTGGGCAGCGGGTGGTGTCGAGGCGGCGGGGTTGGGCGACGGGGTCGGGGCGCAGTTGCCCCCGATCCAGATCCACTCGGGGCGGGGCCGGCAGCCGTGCAGGTCATGCGAGGGGTGAGCCCCCCTGTGGGCGTCGCGTGGGTGCGGTGGGGAAGGCGGCGCTGGGAGGGAGACGAGGGGAGAGGGGATCGATCCCGATCCAGGGGAATCGGGGAAGGGAGTGGGGCGAGTGGGGGGTTAGGGTTACGGGGTGGGGAGTTAGTAGGGGAGGGGGACCGGGGTGGGCCGGCCCGTTCGGGCGGCACAGGCCAACTGGGCCACGAGGCCCAGCAGGGGAGGGGGTGGGTCTGTTGTTCTTCTTTTTTTATATATTCTTTTCTGTTTTATTTTAGTTACATTTTATTTTAGTTTTAGTAAAAATTATCACTAACACCTAACTTGGTACTTTTAAATAAACTACTGCCACAAAAAGTTTTACCCCTGAATAAAATAGTTTAGTATTTTATAAAATTTAGAAGGCACTTATTAATTGTTTTAGCTACTGTTTATTCATTTTAGATTATTTAACATTTTATAGAAGTGTGGTCTCTCCACCATAATTACGTATGCATTATTAGGCTCCACCCGAGCATTTAATTTTAATATTTGAAAACCTTTATTGTTTGCCTTTATTTTAATTTTGAAATTTGAACCGGTTTCGAACTAACGCGAGATTAGTAACAGTAATCAAGGTGACATGGCATCATTAGTAGAGGTTCACTATAGCTTGATTACCCGGGCGTCACAATTCTCCTCCACTACAAGAAATCTCGTCCCGAGATTTAAGAGGGGGTTAAGGGGGGGAAGGGGTTTGGTTACGAAATTCTAACGAGTCTTCTTGGTCTTAGTTACTCTTCTCAAGGAGGTCGATCCATTACGTTGATGTCATCATTTCTCTGCTTCAGGTCATCATGATGAAGTCGGCATCCTTTCTTCGGGATCTCCATCGTCCTACGAACTCAACCAAGGGGAAAAACTCCGGAAGAACGCATCTCCACTAAGATGGGCATCTGACGGTGAACTCAATTGAAAATACACAAGGTACCCCACGAGTTGTATTTCGGTGAATTCGTTGAGTGCAATATACGATGGTACCAAAGTTTCAAACGGGTAGACGATCATTCAATGACTAGCCAGAAGCTGGAATGGGGGCTTGAACAACGAGAGTAACATGGTGTTTGATCCCAGGATGAATAATGGTATAGCATTCAGCTCGTGAATCACATACGAACCCAGGTGCAAACGATACTTCAGAATCAAGGATGTACAAGAGAGTCAAGTTTTGATCTAGTGGACCTGTGGGTTATGGGCCCTCCAGGTGGGTTGAAAGTAGGAAGGGTGGTGACATCTTGCACAGCCGCGACAGGGAGGCATGTCAGTGGAGAGCTTGTCAGGTATGCCAGCAACAATGTCGGTACCAAGGATGGGGAACGAAGAGAGCAATTTTCCTGCTTGTTGAGCGAGGCAAACCAATTGGCAAAGTTATCACCCGTCGGTGGTTACCGGAATGTCACCAACAATAGTAACATGATCTTACAGATAGAGTGGTACAATAAGGTGCCTACCACGCAGGGAATTTCTCTGCTTAGTTAAGTCAGCGTACAAGAGAGGTTAAACAAAACAATGGAAGGGAAAATGTGTTTACACACATTTTAGAAGGGTATATCCTTCCCAAGGACAAGCAGAGCATGATATCCATGACATGATATAATGTAGAAAACCCGGTAGGTAAGGGGAGAGAAATTTCATGATATTACCCATACAACGGTGTGTGGATAATTGGCAAGAACCATTTAGTATCGCGCCTCAAATGTTCTTGTTGAAGAGCGGGGTATCATAGTCATACTTCAAGGTAGCAATGATATGGTGTTTCAATCAAGGGCCAGACCTTGGATATAGGAAGGATCCATCAGGAACAACTTGTAGAATAAGTCTTACAATTTCCTCATGGAAGAATGGATAACCTTGCTAATAAGGAAACTATAACAGCAGGTCATCCGGCCAGGTGTGCTGGGCATGCCATCACCTTACCGGGTCATAAAAGACCAGTGTTATAACTCTTGGAAAAATGTTCCAGCCATCATATCTGACCGAGATTCAGATCTGATCGGTGTTAGGATACCTCAAACTCACGATGCTTGAGGAGAAAAGGTGTGATACAAATTGACGAGATGACATCAAAGATTCTCGGGAGATGAACCATGGAAGCCAGTTCTGAAACAAGAGTTCATCGGTAAACCAATGAGAGGATGAGGAGGTGGCTGATGGAATTAGCGACAATTCATCAAGATTAACAAAAGATGGATTTCCACAATTATGTGAACAAGGAGATAACATTTGTCAGATCAAATGGAATAATGATGTATGCTCGAGGAAAACATACACAATTAAACAAAGGTTGAAAGGTGCACCCGAAATATGGGCTGGGTTGCACAACCAACGTCGGAATGGTGATTCAATAATCAAATGTCTAAGAATGAACGGCCAACCATTAACTTCAAAGCAATAGGGTTGCTAGAAGGGAAGAATCCAAATAGCACCGTTCATATGTTGGTATCCTGGTTAGAACCAACACGGGGACCAAGAAAGAATGGTGATGGCGAGAAGCATCGCTGCAACAAGAATTTCTTAAGAGGTGGTGAAATTCTCACGACATTCTTGACATAAAAGGTGGTAATATTCCAAGGTAAAGAAGAACAATGTTGGGTAGCAAGGAACTCAAGGTATAACACAAAACACGAACAAGTTTGTGTTGGAGAGAAGGCAATAAAGTGGTTGATGATAACACAAATCCTCGAGGCAAGGATGGTATTTCTCATCATGAACCCGATTGATATCCTGGAAGAGCTCATAAGGTTGATGATGATCACGACACATTTGTCGAGAGGTTACACAAAGATGTAATCGATCGACGATGACATCAAGTCAAACGAATGATGAAGCGAAAGGTTATTGGAACCACGGTTAGGACACAAACTCGAAATCAAGTTTGTGGTTCAAGGAGAAATGATATGACGACGAAAATCGACGCAAGCTTAGTTCATCGTTGAAAGTTGTGCTCCGGGAATAAGGACCAGGTAGCAAAGTTAAAAAAAAGTATGATGATGATATAGCTGATCAGGCTAGGAATGACTTAAACGATTATTAAACTCGTAAGCAACGAAAATTACTTAGAGTTATTGAATGGGAGTGCTGAATCGATTCACTTATCGGTGTTCTCGGTTAACAAACAACCCAGAAGCATGAAGTGACAAAGACAGGGTAAAGGTAGTACTCCATCAAAGGACAGGGTAATGTAGTGCAATGACATGATATCCTCGAGATACCAGGGGTAATACTCGACGAAGATCAAAGTAGAGGTTGGACTGGGGTATTGCTCTACAGAAGACAAGTGCTTAAACTTGCACGAGAAATAGTATTTAAAGGAGAACATGGTCGGAACCACGATTGCAAAAGATCAATCCACCGATACCAAAAGGATAATATATCAAGGAAATAGTTACAAGAAGCTTCCATGATAGGATCTACATCGTGTCCATGGGCATGAACACAAAGTTCAAGGTCGACTCCCAATTTTCCAATGCATAACCTTTCATTCACTTCTCGCGTTCGATGAAGTTGCAGTGTTGAAATTTTATCTGGCGAAACATCAGAAGAGTATGGCTCGTGAAAACTTTCGAGTTCACACATATTAAGGAAGGCATAGGTTCAAGCCATCGGGGCTTCTTAGAACATATACCACGAACTTTAGGAGTAATTAACACAAACTCGATAGTAGAGCAAGTTCAAAAGCAGATGATACAATTTACCGAAGGCATTATATACCCATGGAAAGGTTCTCAAGGTTATTAAATATGAAGGACACTATCGGATAGAATCCAACAAAGGAACCGATGGTCCACAAGGGATCTGATGTGAGCATCGATACTCAACCAGAGGAAGAAGAATGCACGGGCATCATATTATAGAACATCTGAACAATTCGATGCTTAGATAACAAAGGAATTATGATTTCCAAAACAAGGGAGCAGAAGCAGACGCTCTGATCAAGGATGGATAAGTTGGATAGACCAGAGGCACAATTGACGACAAATAGTTTGGTCGAGAACCAGCTCATGTTCAAAAATGATGTCTGAGCCGAAAAGATAATTTAAAAGGATCAACTGATGATTGCGTGCTTTCACACACATGTTGAATCGATAGGATCAAAATGATTGTGTCAAAGGATACTAATGAATATTGCTACACATATGGAAAGCATCCATATTGCAAGCAGACAAGTATTTGCCGAGCAATAGTTTGAAGAGGATACTCGGAAGATCGAATAGCATTTGGAAGACTTTTACGAAACACATGAACAACTTGGGATGAGCGGATACTCGAAAAGTGCGAGGATTTATTTGAAGGGGTATTCATGTGGCAAAGAACTGCTAGGTAGTAGGCACAAAGTATTCTCGGAATAATAGAGAAAACTTCGGGGTATCTTGTAATAACAAGATCAATGGGGGATGATCGTATGAATGGCAAGTGTAAGTAGTTATCCATAAGGATTTATCGGTGGTCGGGAATAGCAAAAGTGATGGGCACAAAGTCTCGAAAGAATATCAAAGAGTATCTTCGAAATCTTCTGGTGAAGTAGGCCATCATCTGGAAGGAGGGGCTCTCTGGGTGAAAGTGATAACGAGATCCTAATGTTAGATTTAGCAAAATACATTTAACCTGAATAGAAGAGAGATCAGAGTCCCAGAGTATAGACAAGGAGTAAAAGATCCTAATACCACCCAATGGCGACATGGGCCCATGGGCCGCACAGCCATGTTAGTAAAAGTTTTGTAAAGTCTAGAATCAACTTCGGCCAAGGAGTTGGAAAGGGGGATTCCTACAGGCAGTCGGCTCTGATACCAACTTGTGACGCCCCCGATTCAATCGTACACTAATCATGCATGCAAATGTGTACGATCAAGATCAGGGACTCACGGGAAGATATCACAACACAACTCTAAAACATAAATAAGTCATACAAGCATCATAATACAAGCCAGGGGCCTCGAGGGCTCGAATACAAGTGCTCGATCATAGACGAGTCAGCGGAAGCAACAATATCTGAGTACAGACATAAGTTAAACAAGTTGCCATAAGATGGCTAGCACAAAGTGGGATACAGATCGAAAGAGGCGTAGGCCTCCTTCTTGGGATCCTCCTAATTACTCCTGGTCGTTGTCAGCGGCCTGCACGTAGTAGTAGGCACCTCCAGTGTAGTAGGAATCATCGTCGACAGTGGCGTCTGGCTCCTGGACTCCAGCATCTGGTTGCGACAACCGGAAAGAAAGGAAAGGGGGAAAAGGGGGGGAGAAAGCAACCGTGAGTACTCATCCAAAGTACTCGCAAGCAAGGAACTACACTACATATGCATGGGTATATGTGTAAGGAGGCCATATCAGTGGACTGAACTGCAGAATACCAGAATAAGAGGGGGATAGCTAGTCCTATCAAAGACTATGCTTCTGGCAGCCTCCGTCTTGCAGCATGTAGAAGAGAGTAGATTGAAGTCCTCCAAGTAGCATCTCCAAGTAGCATCTCCAAGTAGCATCGCATAGCATAATCCTACCCGGTGATCCTCCCCTCGTCGCCCTGTGGAAAAGCGATCACCGGGTTGTCTGTGGAACTTGGAAGGGTGTGTTTTATTAAGTATCCGATTCTAGTTGTCATAAGGTCAAGGTACAACTCCAAGTCGTCCTGTTACCGAAGATCACGGCTATTCGAATAGATTAACTTCCTGCAGGGGTGCACCAACTTACCCAACACGCTTGATCCCATTTGGCCGGACACACTTTCCTGGATCATGCCTGGCCTCGGAAGATCAACACGTCGCAGCCCCACCTAGGCAAAACAGAGAGGCCAGCACGCCGGTCTAAACCTAAGCGCACAGGGGTCTGGGCCCATCGCCCATAGCACACCTGCACGTTGCGAGGGCGGCCGGAAGCAGACCTAGCCTAGCAGGCGTTCCAGTCCAATGCGGCGCGCGCCGCTCCGTCGCTGACGTCTGAAGTGCTTCGGCTGATACCACGACGCCGGGATACCCATAACTACTCCCACGTAGATGGTTAGTGCGTATAGGCTCGTAGCAAACTCAGATCAAATACCAAGATCTCGTTAAGCGTGTTAAATATCCGCGAACGCCGAACAGGGCCAGGCCCACCTCTCTCCTAGGCGGTCTCAACCTACCCTGTCGCTCCGCCACAAAGATCCACTCGCGGGTGCTCCACTAGCCGACCCGACTTTAGTCTCCACATGTATCATGTATAAGTATATAGTATATACCCGTGATCACCTCCCAAGTGATCACGGCCCGATAGTATAGCACAGCAGACGGACAAGAATGTAGGGCCACAGATGGAAATACTAGCATCCTATACTAAGCATATAGGATTGCGGGTAAGGTATCAATGACTGTAGCAACAATGACAGGCTATGCATCAGAATAGGATTAACGGAAAGCAGTAACATGCTACACTACTCTAATGCAAGCAGTATAGAGGAGAATAGGCGATATCTGGTGATCAAGGGGGGGCTTGCCTGGTTGCTCTGGCAAGAGAGAGGGGTCGTCGGTGACGTAGTTGATCACAGCGGCATCAGCGGCAGTCTCAGAGTCTACCGGAGAGAAGAGGGGGGAAGAAACAGTAAATACATAGCAAGCAAGAGCATAACAGGACAACAAATAGAGCTAGACATATTCTAACGCGATGCTACACGTTACCGGCGAAGGGGGATAACATCCGGGAATGTTTCCCCAGGTTTAGCATTTTAGGACAGACGAATCGGAGGGGAAAAGTTCCATGTTCGCTATGCGAGGAGTGTGTGGCGGACGAAAGGAGGGTGTAGCCGGATTCGTCTCGTCGTTCTGAGTAACTTTCATGTACAAAGTTTTTCCATCCGAGCTACGGTTTATTTAATATTAATTTTAAAAGGTTTATTCAATATTCTGGAATTAAAAGATTATGTTAATTCGAAATTGCATTTATGACATCAGCATGACATCAGCAGTCAACTCTGGTTGTTGACTGGGCAAGCTGACACGCGGGTCCCACTGGTCATAGACTCAGGTCAACTAAACCGGGTTAATTAGACTAACTAAGTGATTAGGCTAATTTATATTAGTTAGATTAGTTAAACAGGATTAATTAACTTAATTAACTCATTAATTATTTAATTAATTAATTAATTAATTAATCCTAACATTTTTTTATTCTTTTTATTCTCTTTTTTTCTAAAAGTTCCAGGGGCTGGGCCCCGTTCATCAGTGGCCCAGAGGCCTTAGCGGTTACGGGCGTGCGCTAACGGGCGAGGCAGACCTGGGCGCGGCCGCAGTAAGGATGGCCGGAGCTGCGCCCGGCAGCGGCAGTGGCGGGAGAGGGGCTCTGTCAGGCGCAGAGACAGCGGGGAGCGGTGGCGGACGGGCGTCGGACCCGGGCGGCGGGGCCGCGCGTCGGGGCTGAGGACGCATCGCTGGGGGGGTGCGGATGCAGCAGGGCGAGGCGAACGGTGTTGGCACGGGCGTAGGTGGACGTGGGTCGCGGCGAGCGCGACCAAGGCATGAGAGGGGACAGGAAGAGGCTCACATTGAGCCTGTCGTTGTGCAATCGCGTGCTCGGGGAGGGCCTGAGGTAGACGGACGGCGGCGACGAGGTCGGGGTCGTCCGGCGAGGCAGCACTGGCGACGGCGTCGGCACCACGGCGTTGAGGCGAGGAGGCAGACGGGGATGGCGCCCCGTCGAGGAGAGAGATGAGGAGGCGAGGAGGCAGGCCGGCGGGGAGGAGGCGCCGGCGAGGTCGTGCTCCGGGTGGCGACGAACGACGTTGGGCAGCGGGTGGTGTCGAGGCGGCGGGGTTGGGCGACGGGGTCGGGGCGCAGTTGCCCCCGATCCAGATCCACTCGGGGCGGGGCCGGCAGCCGTGCAGGTCATGCGAGGGGTGAGCCCCCCTGTGGGCGTCACGTGGGTGCGGTGGGGAAGGCGGCACTGGGAGGGAGACGAGGGGAGAGGGGATCGATCCCGATCCAGGGGAATCGGGGAAGGAAGTGGGGCGAGTGGGGGCTTAGGGTTACGGGGTGGGGAGTTAGTAGGGAAGGGGGACCGGGGTGGGCCGGCCCGTTCGGGCGGCACAGCCCAACTGGGCCACGAGGCCCAGCGGGGGAGGGGGTGGGTCTGTTGTTCTTCTTTTTTTTATATATTCTTTTCTGTTTTATTTTAGTTACATTTTATTTTAGTTTTAGTAAAAATTATCACTAACACCTAACTTGGTACTTTTAAATAAACTACTGCCACAAAAAGTTTTACCCCTGAATAAAATAGTTTAGTATTTTATAAAATTCAGAAGGCACTTATTAATTGTTTTAGCTACTGTTTATTCATTTTAGATTATTTAACATTTTATAGAAGTGTGGTCTCTCCACCATAATTACGTATGCATTATTAGGCTCCACCCGAGCATTTAGTTTTAATATTTGAAAACCTTTATTGTTTGCCTTTATTTTGATTTTGAAATTTGAACCGGTTTCGAACTAACGCGAGATTAGTAACAGTAATCAAGGTGACGTGGCATCATTAGCAGAGGTTCACTATAGCTTGATTACCCGGGCGTCATAGTGTTTGCCAACTACTTCCCTTTGGCCATCAAGCCCAATGTGAGGTCTTGGCTGATGCACCTGCCGGAGAACACTATTTTGTCATGGGTAGACCTGTGCCACGAGTTCATTGGTGCCTTCACCGGTGGCCACCAAGAGCCCGGCAGGCCCAGCGACCTGCAGCTTCTCGAGCAGAAGGAAGGAGAAACCCTCCATAAGTATTTGCGGAGGTTCAGTACAGTTCATAGAAATATTCCAAATATCCATCCGACAGCAGTTATAGCAGCTTTCCAGTCCAATGTGCGCAACTGCCGCATTCGTTCCAAACTGAACGTGCGGTTTCCCAAGACTATGAAAGAACTATATACGCTGGTGGATATATGTGCCCGGATGGAAGAAGGAAGGAAGTTGCCCAGAGAATAAGATTACATTAATGTTGATTCAGAAGATGAGGATGAATCAACTAGTCAGAGAAAGGACAAGAAGCGCAATAAGAAGCCAAGGTATAAGGCAGTAATGCTTGTGGAAGGATCGGGCACGCCTAGTACCGGCAAGAAGGACAAGGTTGAGGCCCCCGGCAAGGAAGCTGCCACGTGCGCTGCCTGCCGGGAAGCCACTGCCACCAAAAAAGTTGGGAAAGGCGATGGGTCGTACTGCAAGATCCATCAGACCAAAGGCCACGACCTTCAGGAGTGTTATCAGGTTGAGCAGCTTGTCAAGAAGCAGAGGGGAGAGTATGATAAGTATGACAAGGAGAAAGGTCAGAATGCTGCTGGCGGTAAGGGCCGGGGTGGTGATGTAAATCGCCCCGGTGGACCCTTTCAGAACCAAGGAAAGCCCGCCAGGGGCCAAGCGAAGGAAATCTGTGATGATGCCAGTGATGGAGGGGATGAAGAGGAAACTAGTGAGAAGGAATTTCAGAAGGCCACTGACGCCCTATGCATTGATGGGGGTGTATCTTTGCACACCTCTCATCGCCAACTCAAGCGATGGGCATGAGAGGTCAATGTTGTGGAACCAGCGCCAGAGGCCCGGAAACCGCTCAAATGGTCCCGCGCACCCATCATCTTTGACGAAGAGGATCACCCTGATCGCACCACTATGGTAGGGTGTTTGTCGTTGTTGATCTCCCCAACAATTCACAACCTCAAGGTTACAAAGATGCTAATGGATGGCGGGGTCGGGTTGAATCGGATTTCCCTAGCAGTTATCAGCAAGCTTCAGATAGGAGAAGAAGAGCTAGAGGCCACCAACACGTTTCAAGAAGTTAATCCTGGCAAGAGTCATCCTAAGGGGAAGATTACGTTTCCGGTGACATTTGGGGGAGAACTAAACTATCGGACCGAGAAGATTGTGTTTGATGTGGTTGATCTCCCCCTGCCGTACAATGGGATACTTGGACGACCAGCCCTGGACAAGTTCATGGCAGCATCCCACTATGCTTACAAAACCTTGAAAATGCCTAGGCCACTGGGAGTCCTCACTATCCCATCTGATGAGAAGGATGCAATTATCTGTGTGTACAAGATGTATCTGGATGTAGTTGCAGCGGAAGTGGCAGCAAGGACAGTTCCTGCCAAGGAAAGCAGAGGAAAGAAGTGGGATTGTAGGACCTCCTGCAAGGAGTCTGGGAAGCGTGCCCCCACCGAGTGCATGGCACCCATTGACGATGTGCCAGAGTGTTCCAACAGCAAGAGATCCAAGGTTACTGCACCCCAAGTGAAGAAGGTCCCGACAGGGCTGGCTGGCGTTGATGGTACTTTCACCATCAGCGCCACCCTTGATGACAAATAGGAAAGCGCGCTCTTTGCCTTCATGTGGACGAATATCGATGTGTTTGCTTGGAAACCATCTGATATCCCTGGTGTTCCCAGGAAGGTAATTGAGCACCACCTTGCTGTCCGCCCACATGCCCGACCCACCAAGCAAAATGTACAGAAGCATGCCTTGGAGAGGCAGCAGTTCATTGCCGAAGAGATCAAGAAATTGGAGGCAAATGGTTTCTTCAGAGGAGTACTGCATCCTACATGGTTAGCTAATCTAGTACTGGTCCAGAAGGGGGAAGTGGAGGCTTTGCATCGATTTCACAGACCTCAACAAGGCTTTCCCAAAGGACCCATTTCCCTTGCTGCGCATCGACAAGGTCGTGGATTCTACTTCGGGATGTGATTTACTCTCCTTTCTGAACGCATACTCCGGATATCATCAGATCTTCATGTCCAAGGAATATGAAGATAAGACATCATTCATCACTCCATGTGGTACGTACTGCTTTGTCCGCATGTTGTTCAGATTAAAGAGTGTCGGGTCCACTTTTGCAAGGGCAGTCCAGATCAGTTTTGAGCCACAGTTGCACAGAAATATAGAAGCCTATATGGACGATATCATGGTCAAAACCAAGGATAAGGCCACCCTTATCCATGATTTGGAAGAAACATTTGCTAATACGCGCAAGATCAGTCTGAAGCTTAAACCAGAGAAGTGTGTATTCGGTGTTCCCTCCGGCAAGCTACTTGGTTTCTTCGTGTCCTATCGGGGGATCGAAGCCAACCCTGACAAGATCAAGGCCATTGAGCAGATCCAAGCGCCAAGGACAGTTAAGGATTTGAGGTGCTTGATGGCATATGTTGCCGCGTTGAGCAGATTCATCTCCAAGTCTGCCGTGTGTGCCCTACCGTTCTTCAAGGTTTTGAGGAAGGCTGGGCCCATGAAGTGGACCCTGGAAGCAGCTGCAGCTCTGCAAGAGTTAAAAGCCTACCTATTATCCATACCCACCTTGGTTACGCCCAAACCCCAAGAACCATTGTTGCTATACTTGGCGGCAACCAATCAGGTGGTCAATGCAGGCTTGGTAGCGTAGAGAGAGGTGGATGAGACAAAAACTGAACAAAGAACAACAGAGTTAGAGATGGATCAGGACAACAGTGAGCATGGCAACGAAAACAACCCCGGGGACACGACAAGGAAGAAAGTGCTGCAGTGCCCAGTGTACTTTGTCAGCTCCTTGTTACAGGGGGCTAGATCATGGTACTCTGGTCTTCAAAAGTTGATCTTAGTTCTCATTATGGCCTAAAGGAAACTGCGCCACTACTTCAAAGCCCATGAGGTCATGGTTGTTACTCGTTTTCCATTACAAAGGATACTCCGAAACCCTGAGGCGACTAGCAGAATAGTGGACTGGGCTTTGGAGTTATCCAGCTTTGGTTTGAAGTTTGAGAGCACTTCAACTATTCAGAGCAGGGCATTGGCAGAGTTTATTGCAGAATGGACGCCAACCCCTGATGAGGAAAGGACAGAGACAGCCATCCCAGGCAAGGAATCACCCCAAGAATGGATCATGTATTTTGATTGTGCTTTTTCACTACAAGGTGCAGGGGCTGGCATGCTTCTTGTTGCCCCCTCTAGGGATCACTTGAAGTACGTCGTCCAAATGCACTTTGCCCGGGAAAAAGCCACCAACAATACAACAGAGTATGAAGGACTCCTTGTCGGGCTCAAGATTGCAGCAGAATTGGGAATTAAGAAGCTGATCTGTCACACCCTAGCTAGTCATGCATTAGAGTGTTGCTTCATGTTTACTCTTTCATCAGAAACTTGAAATGGGGATCTGTGAAACCCTCAGAACCATTTTGAAAATGACCTAAATAAAAATTTCTCCAAAAGGGTCCAAGAAAATGCTCATGTTGCTCTCTGAAAATATTGGACAGAGATAAAAATCAAACCAATATTTTTAGTGGCTCATGGACATTTATTTTGGGCATTTGGAATAAATGCATAAATATTTGCATTGGAAATATATTAATTATATATATTAATATATGCCCAAATATTATGCCAATTATAAAAGAGCTCTGGAATAATATAAATAGCTCCTGCAAAAATTGGCATAAGTTAAATAAATGATTTAATATATTATTTAAATCAAAACAAATGTCAGAAATTAAAAAACAGAAAAATATATAACAGGAGGAGCTTACCTGGGCTCCTCCACTGTGCGGCCCAGCCAGCTGGCTGGCCCAGCCGGCAGCCGGCCCAGCCCACCTCCCTCCTCTGTCGTCTTCGTCCCGTCAGAGGGAGGGGAGTGTGGCCGGCGCGCGCGCGCCACCGCGCCACGCCACCTGCTCGCCTGCTTGCCTGGCCTCCCCTCCTCGCTCGACGCCCTGGACGACGCCACGCCCTCCCCCCTGCTCTCTCTCACTCTCCCCCGGCTCTCCCCTCCTCTCCCTCGCTCTCTCTCTCGCCCGGCCGAACACCACCGTCGCCGGCGTTCGCCTTAGCCGCTGTCTCCGACCACCCCTCGCTCCCCCGACTAGCTCAGGAGCTCCGCCTCGACTCCCT
>NC_041384.1:289277057-289280024 GCF_002162155.2 Triticum dicoccoides
AAATTATATATGAAAAATGATCAGAAAAATCCAATCTATCCATCTGTACTATTTTCATGCATGATCAAACAAGTTAAATTGATGTTTTAAGCAGAACAAGAAAAGGCACTTAAAAAGGCCATATTTGAATTTGGAATTTGAATCTTTGATTCAAATTTGTTCAAACCCTTCTAGCTTTAGTTGCATTAGCCCAATACACTCATATTGCCATGTTTCATGCATGCATCATATTGTTGCACATTGTTTGGTGATGCTTGTGTATCGATGCCCTTTGCGACAGGTTCTGTCCCCGAGGAGTACCGTGATTACCCTAACGAAGAACCGTATCCGTGCATCGAACCATCAGGCAAGCAACCAACCATTTGATCATATCGATACAATCCCATGTTCTCGCTCCTGCTCTCTTTTACTGCATTAAGACAACGCGTTTCAAACTGTTGTGTGCTACGGTAGTTGAACCCATTTCCTCTGCATGACCTGTCATTGCCACAGTAACTAGATGAAACCCACTAGCATGTGTAGGAGTTGTTTGAGCCATATGTATGTGATGTTCCTACCTTGCTATGCCTGCTATGCTTAGAGTCGGGTCAGGTCTGGTTCATCTGGGTGATGGGCTAGAGTGAAATGTTTATGTCGGTAATGAGAGTGGTGTGGTGAACACGATTTGGTAAAGGTATCGATGAGAGGCCATGTAGGAGTACATGGTGGGTTGTTTCATTGAAGCCGACCTTAAGCACTGAGATCTGTATGCGTGATTTAAGATACAGCTACTACCATGCATTGGGCCCTGAAATATGACCCCGCTTGACTTCTTATTCACCCTAGCTCTCTGTCCAGGAGTTGCAAGTAGTTTCTGGTGTTTGTAGCCTACTGGAGGCCGTGGACAGCGCTGACCGTAGGGGTGGGCTGTGATGCGGTAGGTACGTGGCACGGTGTACCGAATACCCGTTAGGTATCTCGGGAACCCTGTTCACATCGTTCGGGGCCGTATGGGAAACCTCGGCCGGACTCCCTGCGGATGGAACCTGAATAGGCAATAAACCTGGACTAGAGGCTTAAGTGTTTAGGTAGGTCGTGGTCTACACCCACGTCGGTTTTCGCTTGAAGTCTGCCGAGCACATGTCGTGTGCAGACGCTAAGTGGTGGAAACATGTATGAAGAAGTACACCCCTGCAGGGTTATCATAATCTATTCGAATAGCCGCGTCCGCGGTAAAGGACTACTTGGTTGCCTATACAGTTCATAGACAAGTGAATGGAAACTGTTAAAAGCCTCAAGATAAGTGTGAGTGCCGAGGATGGCTCTTCCGTATGAAGACGGAGGCGGATCCTCGGTAGTGTATTGAATTGGTGAGTAGTGGACTCGTGTGCGCAAAACCATTTCAAGTTGGAGTATCGTAGGATAGCCTAGCCAAGAGTCAAAGCTGGCTTGCTGCAATAACTCCACCAACCCTTCTTGATACTATGCATGTATGTAGGATCTGATGTAAGTCTTGCTGAGTACCTTTGTACTCATGTTGCTATAATCTACATTTTTACAGAAGACGCTGCAACCCCTTCTGATGGGTTCTATGTAGACGTTGACATCAATGAGTAGGCTAAAGACCCAGGTGGTGACCCTGAGCTTGTGATGGACCACGTAGTATAGCTAGGCTTTCCAAGCCTCTTTTATTTTATTAGTTGTCTGTACTCAGACAAGTTACTTCCGCTGCTGGTTTGTATGACTGTATGACTTGAATGTGGGGTCGTGAGACCCGTACCTTTGTGTATGCTATGTATGGCTCCCTGAGCCTTAAATAAAGTACTTGTGTCGTAGAGTCATGTTGTGATGCTTCGTTGTATTTACACATATCGAGCATATTGTGTGTATGATTGAAATGCTTGGTATGTGTGGGATCTGACTATCTAGTTGTTTATCTTTAGTAGCCTCTCTTACCGGGAAATGTCTCCTAGTGTTACCGCTGAGCCATGGTAGCTTGCTACTGCTCTGGAACACCTAGGCTGGCCGGCATGTGTCCTTCTTCGTTCCTGTGTCTGTCCCTTCGGGGAAATGTCACGCTTTGAGTACCGGAGTCCTGTTAGCCCGCTACAGCCCGGTTTACCGGAGTCCTGCTAGCCCAGTGCTACAGCCCGGACCCACTTGCTGATGACCGACACGTTCGAAGCTGGGTCATGGATGCCTGTCCCTGTAAGTCTGTACCACTTTGGGTTTACGACTAGTCATGTCAGCCCAGGCTCTTTATCATATGGATGCTAGCGACACTATCATATACGTGAGCCAAAAGGCGCAAACGGTCCCGGGAAAAGGTAAGACGTCACCCGTGGGGATACCGTGCGTGAGGCCGCAAAGTGATATGAGGTGTTACCAGCTAGATCGATGTGACATCGAGTCGGGGACCTGACAGCGTTGGCATCAGAGCCGGACTGCCTGTAGGTTCTCCAAGCCAAACTGGTCGATGTTGAGTCTAGAAATTCTTTAGTTATATGTAGGGGAATTGTTTGTGGGATGGAACGTAAGGCTCTTTTTACTCCTTTATCTTATGACATTCTGATCTGAGTCAGTCCATTCTTCCACCGGGGGTTAAGGAATTAGGATCTGTTCTCTCTATCAGGATCACGAGTTACTAATCAGTAGCACCTTATAAGTTTGATGGATACAAGCCTAGTTCAGTTCTACTACCACATTATGTTGCCAAAATGGTTTCAGAACTTTGATATGGTGATGTTGAGTGTGTACGAAATCCTTTGTCAAATGTCTCAAATCCTTTTTGAGCATTTACAGCTGTTATGCTGCCGAAATTTTGCTAGAAATTCTAATGCCTTTGCATTATGATTGTGCTTTCAGATGGCCACTCGCGACCTTAATCAAGTGGTTCGCCTGACTCGATGCCTAGATGTACCCGGCCATACTGCTAAGTTGGTCAGGGTAATGACTGAGGCTGGATACCGCTGGTATCCTGAGTACACG
>NC_041384.1:289283744-289284794 GCF_002162155.2 Triticum dicoccoides
CAAGTTCGTATCGTTCGTGAAAAGTTGAAAACAGCCCAATCTCGTCAAAAGAGTCAATATGACCGAAAACATAAGGCTATGACTTTCGAGGTTGACGAGAAGGCTTATCTTCGGGTCACCCCTCTGAAGGGAACCCATCGCTTCGGTATCAAAGGCAAATTGGCTCCTCGTTACATTGGACCTTTTCGCATTCTTGCCAAACGAGGAGAAGTTGCCTACCAGTTGGAACTACCTCCGCACCTCTCCAGAGTCCACGATGTCTTCCACGTTTCTCAACTCAGGCGTTGCTTCTCGGATCCTATCCGTGAAGTGGACCACGAAACGCTTGATCTCCAAGATGATCTTACATATCGAGAGTACCCCATTCGTATCCTCGATCAAGCCGAACGTACCACGCGACGTCATAATATCAAGTTTCTCAAGGTTCAATGGTCGCACCATTCCGAGGATGAAGCAACTTGGGAAAGGGAGGATCGTCTTTGACTCGAGTATCCCTCCTTCTTCCCGGAGGAACCCAAATCTCGGGACGAGATTCTTTTGAGTGGGGGTGAGTTGTCACACCCTAGCTAGTCATGCATTAGAGTGTTGCTTCATGTTTACTCTTTCATCAGAAACTTGAAATGGGGATCTGTGAAACCCTCAGAACCATTTTGAAAATGACCTAAATAAAAATTTCTCCAAAAGGGTCCAAGAAAATGCTCATGTTGCTCTCTGAAAATATTGGACAGAGATAAAAATCAAACCAATATTTTTAGTGGCTCATGGACATTTATTTTGGGCATTTGGAATAAATGCATAAATATTTGCATTGGAAATATATTAATTATATATATTAATATATGCCCAAATATTATGCCAATTATAAAAGAGCTCTGGAATAATATAAATAGCTCCTGCAAAAATTGGCATAAGTTAAATAAATGATTTAATATATTATTTAAATCAAAACAAATGTCAGAAATTAAAAAACAGAAAAATATATAACAGGAGGAGCTTACCTGGGCTCCTCCACTGTGCGGCCCAGCCAGCTGGCTGGCCCAGCCGGCAGCC
>NC_041384.1:289286019-289314910 GCF_002162155.2 Triticum dicoccoides
CGCTCTCTCTCTCGCCCGGCCGAACACCACCGTCGCCGCCGTTCGCCTTAGCCGCTGTCTCCGACCACCCCTCGCTCCCCCGACTAGATCAGGAGCTCCGCCTCGACTCCCTCTTCCTCCCCACCGCTCCACAGCTCCCTGGAAGCCCTGCATCGCCGCCACGTCGCCGTTCCCCTCTTCGGGCTCCGACCACCGTCGCCGTCGAATTCGCCGTCTCCAGCGCGTCCCCGAGCCCGCTTCGACGCCCACTGCAACCGCGGTGAGCTACGCCACCGTTTCCCCCTCTCCTTCCCCTTGTTCCCTCACCGTAGCCACCTCCCCACCACGGCCGAACCTCCGCCGTCGCCGAGCTCGCCGTCGACGCAGCTCCGGTGACCATTTGGTCACCCCGGCGAGTCCAACGAGTTCGCAAGACCCCGTAGAGCATTCCTAGCGCCTCGCTTTGCTCGACTTCGAGCTCCAGCACCGTTCCCGTGCACGACCGAACCCCGGCGGCCGCAGCCGAGCTCGCCGCCGTCGACTCCGGCCACCCCGACCCCAACGGGCTCCGCCAAGAGCTGCGGGTTGGCCTCAGCTCCACTCCGGTGGTCTCCGCGGCCCCTCTGGTGGCCGAAATGACCAAAACCACTTCCGCCGCCGCGTCGGGCTCGCCGGCGACTAACGCCGGCAGCCGACATCCACTTTGCCAACGGGTGGGCCCTGGTTGACTCCCCTGAGTCAATGACAGGTGGGGCCCAGCCCTGTTAAGTAAACAGGATTAGTTTTAATTAAGTTTTAATTAAAATAATCACCCTGACATGCGGGACCCACTGTCAGGTTTGACCTGGACCAGTTCCGTTGACCTGCTGACGTCACACTGACGTCAGGCTGACGCACTAATTGATTTTCTGGATTTAAATTAAATTAGGAAATTCCAGAATATTATTTAAACTTCAAAAATTCATAACTTTTATTCTGTAACTCCAAAATTGGACAAATTATATATGAAAAATGATCAGAAAAATCCAATCTATCCATCTGTACTATTTTCATGCATGATCAAACAAGTTAAATTGATGTTTTAAGCAGAACAAGAAAAGGCACTTAAAAAGGCCATATTTGAATTTGGAATTTGAATCTTTGATTCAAATTTGTTCAAACCCTTCTAGCTTTAGTTGCATTAGCCCAATACACTCATATTGCCATGTTTCATGCATGCATCATATTGTTGCACATTGTTTGGTGATGCTTGTGTATCGATGCCCTTTGCGACAGGTTCTGTCCCCGAGGAGTACCGTGATTACCCTAACAAAGAACCGTATCCGTGCATCGAACCATCAGGCAAGCAACCAACCATTTGATCATATCGATACAATCCCATGTTCTCGCTCCTGCTCTCTTTTACTGCATTAAGACAACGCGTTTCAAACTGCTGTGTGCTACGGTAGTTGAACCCATTTCCTCTGCATGACCTGTCATTGCCACAGTAACTAGATGAAACCCACTAGCATGTGTAGGAGTTGTTTGAGCCATATGTATGTGATGTTCCTACCTTGCTATGCCTGCTATGCTTAGAGTCGGGTCAGGTCTGGTTCATCTGGGTGATGGGCTAGAGTGAAATGTTTATGTCGGTAATGAGAGTGGTGTGGTGAACACGATTTGGTAAAGGTATCGATGAGAGGCCATGTAGGAGTACATGGTGGGTTGTTTCATTGAAGCCGACCTTAAGCACTGAGATCTGTATGCGTGATTTAAGATACAGCTACTACCATGCATTGGGCCCTGAAATATGACCCCGCTCGACTTCTTATTCACCCTAGCTCTCTGTCCAGGAGTTGCAAGTAGTTTCTGGTGTTTGTAGCCTACTAGAGGCCGTGGACAGCGCTGACCGTAGGGGTGGGCTGTGATGCGGTAGGTACGTGGCACGGTGTACCGAATACCCGTTAGGTATCTCGGGAACCCTGTTCACATCGTTCGGGGCCGTATGGGAAACCTCGGCCGGACTCCCTGCGGATGGAACCTGAATAGGCGATAAACCTGGACTAGAGGCTTAAGTGTTTAGGTAGGTCGTGGTCTACACCCCTGCAGGGTTATCATAATCTATTCGAATAGCCGCGTCCGCGGTAAAGGACTACTTGGTTGCCTATACAGTTCATAGACAAGTAAATGGAAACTGTTAAAAGCCTCAAGATAAGCGTGAGTGCCGAGGTTGGCTCTTCCGTAGGAAGACGGAGGTGGATCCTCGGTAGTGTATTGAATTGGTGAGTAGTGGACTCGTGTGCGCAAAACCATTTCAAGTTGGAGTATCGTAGGATAGTCTAGCCAAGAGTCAAAGCTGGCTTGCTGCAATAACTCCACCAACCCTTCTTGATAATATGCATGTATGTAGGATCTGATGTAAGTCTTGCTGAGTACCTTTGTACTCATGTTGCTATAATTTACATTTTTACAGAAGACGCTGCAACCCCTTCTGATGGGTTCTATGTAGACGTTGACATCAACGAGTAGGCTAAAGACCCAGGTGGTGACCCTGAGCTTGTGAAGGACCATGTAGTATAGCTAGGCTTTCCAAGCCTCTTTTATTTTACTAGTTGTCTGTACTCAGACAAGTTACTTCCGCTGCTGGTTTGTATGACTGTATGACTTGTATGTTGGGTCGTGAGACCCGTACCTTTGTGTATGTTATGTATGGCCCTCTGAGCCTTAAATAAAGTACTTGTGTCGTAGAGTCATGTTGTGATGCTTCGTTGTATTTGCACATATCGAGCATATTGTGTGTATGATTGAAATGCTTGGTATGTGTGGGATCTGACTATCTAGTTGTTTATCTTTAGTAGCCTCTCTTACCGGGAAATGTCTCCTAGTGTTACCGCTGAGCCATGGTAGCTTGCTACTGCTCTGGAACACTTAGGCTGGCCGGCATGTGTCCTTCTTCGTTCCTGTGTCTGTCCCTTCGGGGAAATGTCACGCTTTGAGTACCGGAGTCCTGTTAGCCCGCTACAGCCCGGTTTACCGGAGTCCTGCTAGCCCAGTGCTACAGCCCGGACCCACCTGCTGATGACCGACACGTTCGAAGCTGGGTCATGGATGCCTGTCCCTGTAAGTCTGTGCCACTTTGGGTTTACGACTAGTCATGTCAGCCCGGGCTCTTTATCATATGGATGCTAGCGACACTTTCATATACGCGAGCCAAAAGGCGCAAACGGTCCCGGGAAAAGGTAAGACGACACCCGTGGGGATACCGTGCGTGAGGCCGCAAAGTGATATGAGGTGTTACCAGCTAGATCGATGTGACATCGAGTCGGGGTCCTGACAGCGTTGGTAGCTTTAGTTGCATTAGCCCAACACACTCATATTGCCATGTTTCATGCATGCATCATATTGTTGCACATTGTTTGGTGATGCCTGTGTATCGTTATCCTTTACGACAGGATCTGTCCCCGAGGAGTACCGTGACTACCCTAACGAAGAACCGTATCCGTGCATCGAACCATCAGGCAAGCAACCAACCATTTGATCATATCGATACAATCCCATGTTCTCGCTCCTGCTCTCTTTTACTGCATTAAGACAACACGATTCAAACTGCTGTGTGCTACGGTAGTTGAACCCATTTCCTCTGCATGACCTGTCATTGCCACAGTAACTAGATGAAACCCACTAGCATGTGTAGGAGTTGATTGAGCCATATGTATGTGTTGTTCCTACCTTGCTATGCCTGCTATGCTTAGAGTCGTGTCAGGTCTGGTTCATCTGGGTGATGGGCTAGAGTGAAATGATTATGTCGGTAATGAGAGTGGTGTGGTGAACACGATTTGGTAAAGGTATCGATGAGAGGCCATGTAGGAGTACATGGTGGGTTGTTTCATTGAAGCCGACCTTAAGCACTGAGATCTGTATGTGTGATTTAAGATATAGCTACTACCATGCATTGGGCCCTGAAATATGACCCCGCTCGACTTCTTATTCACCCTAGCTCTCTGTCCAGGAGTTGCAAGTAGTTTCTGGTGTTTGTAGCCTACTGGAGGCCGTGGACAGCGCTGACCGTAGGGGTGGGCTGTGATGCGGTAGGTACGTGGCACGGTGTACCGAATACCCGTTAGGTATCTCGGGAACCCTGTTCACATCGTTCGGGGCCGTATGGGAAACCTCGGCCGGACTCCCTGCGGATGGAACCTGAATAGGCGATAAACCTGGACTAGAGGCTTAAGTGTTTAGGTAGGTCGTGGTCTACACCCACGTCGGTTTTCGCTTGAAGTCTGCCGAGCACATGTCGTGTGCAGACGCTAAGTGGTGGAAACATGTATGAAGAAGTACACCCCTTCAGGGTTATCATAATCTATTCGAATAGCCGCGTCCGCGGTAAAGGACTACTTGGTTGCCTATACAGTTCATAGACAAGTAAATGGAAACTGTTAAAAGCCTCAAGATAAGTGTGAGTGCCGAGGATGGCTCTTCCGTAGGAAGACGGAGGCGGATCCTCGGTAGTGTATTGAATTGGTGAGTAGTGGACTCGTGTGCGCAAAACCATTTCAAGTTGGAGTATCGTAGGATATCCTAGCCAAGAGTCAAAGCTGGCTTGCTGCAATAACTCCACCAACCCTTCTTGATACTATGCATGTATGTAGGATCTGATGTAAGTCTTGCTGAGTACCTTTGTACTCATGTTGCTATAATCTACATTTTTACAGAAGACGCTGCAACCCCTTCTGATGGGTTCTATGTAGACGTTGACATCAACGAGTAGGCTAAAGACCCAGGTGGTGACCCTGAGCTTGTGATGGACCACGTAGTATAGCTAGGCTTTCCAAGCCTCTTTTATTTTATTAGTTGTCTGTACTCAGACAAGTTACTTCCGCTGCTGGTTTGTATGACTGTATGACTTGAATGTGGGGTCGTGAGACCCGTACCTTTGTGTATGCTATGTATGGCTCCCTGAGCCTTAAATAAAGTACTTGTGTCGTAGAGTCATGTTGTGATGCTTCATTGTATTTACACATATCGAGCATATTGTGTGTATGATTGAAATGCTTGGTATGTGTGGGATCTGACTATCTAGTTGTTTATCTTTAGTAGCCTCTCTTACCGGGAAATGTCTCCTAGTGTTACCGCTGAGCCATGGTAGCTTGCTACTGCTCTGGAACACCTAGGCTGGCCGGCATGTGTCCTTCTTCGTTCCTGTGTCTGTCCCTTCGGGGAAATGTCACGCTTTGAGTACCGGAGTCCTGTTAGCCCGCTACAGCCCGGTTTACCGGAGTCCTGCTAGCCCAGTGCTACAGCCCGGACCCACTTGCTGATGACCGACACGTTCGAAGCTGGGTCATGGATGCCTGTCCCTGTAAGTCTGTGCCACTTTGGGTTTACGACTAGTCATGTCAGCCCGGGCTCTTTATCATATGGATGCTAGCGACACTATCATATACGTGAGCCAAAAGGCGCAAACGGTCCCGGGAAAAGGTAAGACGTCACCCGTGGGGATACCGTGCGTGAGGCCGCAAAGTGATATGAGGTGTTACCAGCTAGATCGATGTGACATCGAGTCGGGGACCTGACATGATCATTCGAGGAGATTCACAGCTTGTGGTGAGACAAGTCAATAAGGATTACCAAAGCCCATTTATGGAAGCATACGTCGAGGAAGTGAGGAGATTGGAGGAGCACTTTGACAGGTTGCAAACAGAGCACGTACCTCATGCGGAAAACAACATAGCTGATCACCTGTCAAAGTGTGCTGCGCAGAAGCTTCCTATGGAACCAGGAACTTTCGTTCTCCATCTCTCTCAACCCTCTGTATCACCCGCCACAACGGCCCGGAAGAGGAGAAAGTTGGACTATGGTAAGCCTCTCCCGATAGAGTCATCCTCTCCCAGCAAAGACCCTGGCGGAAACAACTCCTCAGAGCCTGCCGGAGCACCCCCTCCAGCCGGGCCTATGGACCCTGCGAACAAGGCTGGTGCTCCCACAGTAGAGGAGGTGCCGTTAGTCCTTGTTGTCGAGCCCTAGGATCCAACTTGGGCAGGGCACATTGTCCACTTCCTCCAAACCAGAGAACTCCCTGGCAACCAAGATGAAACTGAAAGAGTAGCCCGGAGGGACAGTATGTATCAGTTTGTCGATGACACTCTATACAGAAGGAGGCCCAACAGTGTGAAATTGAAGTGTGTTTGCTGGGAGGATGGAAAGGAACTGTTAGCTGAGATTCACAGAGGAATGTGCGGCTGCCACATTGGATCAAGGGCATTAGTTTGGAAAGCATTCCGGCAAGGATTCTATTGGCCCACAACCCTCCAAGAAGCAGTTCAGTTAATCATGAAATGTGAAGCCTGTCAGTTCCATTCCAAGAAAATACACCTACCTGCCCAATCTCTTCAGACAATCCCTCTATCATGGTCATTTTCGGTCTGGGGGCTCGATATCCTTGGTCCCATCCCCCAAGCAATCGGGGGATTTGAATTCTTGTTTGTTGCCATCGACAAGTTTACAAAGTGGTCGGAAGTGACTGATGTGAGAAAGGTGAATGCTCAGTTAGCTATCAAGTTCCTGAAAGAATTAGTCTGTCCTTTCGGACTTCCCGCAAGGATCATCACTAACAACGGCACCCAGTTCACGAGCCACGCTTTCATGCAATACATTCATACCCTCGGATGTATAATCATTCGCTTCTGTGGCACACCCTCGGAGCAATGGATAAGCTGAGAGGGCGAACGCTGAAGTGCTTCGTGGACTCAAGACACGAACTTGTGATGCGCTACTGAAGCACGGGAGGCGGTGGATCGAGGAGCTGCCGGTAGTTCTCTGGTTCCTCAAAACGATACCTAACTGACCTATCGGGCAGACTCCCTTCTTCCTAGTCTACGGGGCAGAAGCAGTTATCCCCACGGAACTCATTTACGGGTCCCCTCGAGTACTTGCCTATGATGAAGTAGCGCAAAATCAGCACCAGCGTGATGACGCTGTGCTACTCGAGGAAAACCGTCTCCGGGCTGCTACGTGTGTTGCACGCTACTAACAAGCCATGCGTTGCTATCATAGTCATAGGGTTCATGCCCGGTGTTTTGAGGAAGGTGACCTTGTCCTTAGGCGCGTTCAGTCCGCCAAGGGTACAAACAAGTTGTCACCAAAGTGGAAAGGCCCTTACCAGGTGGTACGAGTCACCAGACCTGGCGAAGTCCGTCTGGGGACCGGGGATGGCACTCGGTTGCAAAACTCATGGAATATTGAGCATATTTGTAAGTACTACCCGTATGGTGCAAGGCTGTCGGGCACTGCCCGTCAGCCACCTTTTTTACAGGCCTTGCCTCAGTTGCTTGTAACCCCTTGTACAAAGCCGGGGTGATGACCCCGTGCAAGAGAAAATAAAGAAGCGTTGTGGGGGGGGGGGGGCGATCAAGATCGCGTTCATGCACGAGCACACCCAGATCATTGCATAAGCATTTCATGAGCATTTGCATATGCATATAGATAGGATTGCATCCTGCATTCATTCTCATCTACAGGAAGTTGCAGGTTCCTGCCATGAACTTGGCTCCGACAAGGGATGAGAAGATTGCACATCACAGTGATCCCCGACGAGACAAACAGATAAGTTTACCTCTTGTCCATTAGTGTGTTGTAAGCTATAACTTGTGCATAGAGAAACCTCGCCGCTCTCTTGGAACCAGGGTGCTCCCATCCTTGGATTGAACGCTGCTTCGTCCTGGATGGTCGCAGTGGCCCATGGTAAAAAGGGAGTGGGCGGGCTGCTGGCACCTCAGTCTGTTCCCCAGCAGACATGGTTCTTCGGCAGACGAAAAGGGTAGGGACAGGATATCCTACTGGGGAAAGCTCGTTTAATTATAGTAAAGAGGCACTCCACCTCTGCATTGGACATATACATGCACGGGTTCTAGGCAAAGGTTTATCTCTTTCATTGACATGCATATGCAAGTACAAGCATTACATAACACAAATATGGATGAAAGGATTACATTATTGGAATTAAGATTTGGCAATTTCCTACAAGTTTAAGGTTGAAAAAAGATAAGTGCCCAGTAAACTCCTCTTCCTGTCCCTCTCACCCCAGGTATTGTGGTGGGAAGAGAAAAGGACAGGCGTCGCACCGGCATGAGGCAACAAATGACCCAAGCCGGAGCCCGGGGGCTGGCCCTGGGCTTCCTTCTCAAACATGACCAGCGAAAACCGAAGATGAGGAGAGGAGGACTACGAAGGTGGGAGACTCCGCCCCTCCCTTTTATAGGCCGGGCGGGGAAGGGCAGCTGCTCCATCCCCGGGTGAACACCGCCCTCCTCTGCCAATTCAAGACGTGCGGGCCCTTTCCAAGGTACTCTCCGGTGCCATGTGCCTCCATTACCTACCCCGCGCGATGCATGCTGCATATGTGGCTAAGGATAAGGGCGCGATGTGGGAAGAGTAAATTGGCAGTTTCTACCCCGTGCGTTAAAGTCATTCACGGGCCATCACAGGAGTGGCCCCACCACTATTGGCTTTACACCGTGCACGGGAAAACCAGAAACTAGCCCGGAATCAAGGCTGATGAAGCAGCAACGGAAAACTCAAGGGGCCAACCCCTTCAGCAACCTTGCATGTGCACTTATTAGGCCCTACCCCGACGACGCTCAGCAGTGCGTTCGGTGCAGGCCCGGGGGCTTTTGTCGGTGCAACAAACCCTGGGTCTGTTGCCCAGACTGTGCACAGGCACAAGATCAAGATTGAAGCACCAACCCAAGTCAGTGATTGAAGGACGAAGAGATTCGAAGAACCAACACACAGTCCAGAGAGAGCAAGATCGTGCCAGAAGAGCAAGATATCATCAAGAGAAGGGCCTCCCTTGCCGGGGCTCACGGGGGTAGAACCACCCCACCAACCACTCAAGCACGACCCACGTCGTCAATCAGTGTGGTGTCAAGCCGCAAGATGATTAAGTGGTAGCCGTCCGCCACATGGGAGCCATTTCCTACACAAGAAGTCTACATATGACACCCGTCCTGCAATGTGTCAAGGGAACATGCACAGAGCTGGCAAAATAGCCCGGCAAGCCTTGCCGAGCAACCAGTGATGTGACACTAAGTGGCATATTTAATGCACCCTGTTAGCCCACAAAGTTAGGTATGATAGCACTGTTCGCTATCATATCAGTCGATAATGACTACTCTGCCATTGTGGTGACCCCTTAATCTATAAAAGGAGGCCCATGACACTCGTAGGAGGGGTTGGAAAAAGTTGATGAACCCAAACCACCATACGTGCGTAGTCACCGCGGACCTAGGTCGAACCCTGCCGGCCAAGTGTACTACGCATCACCATGTCCATTCCACCATCAATCCACGACAGCAGGAGTAGGGTCTTACGCCTCACGGCGGACCAAACGCGGGTAAATTGCTTGTGTGCTCTCTGCAATGCTGCCGTACGCTGATCTGCTCTTTGTGCAATGCAAAGTCCCCCTACCTAACCAGCTAGGGGCCACCCGGTCCCAAAGGTGCCCACGGATATCCCGTGACACGATCCGACTATGAACGTGCGAGGACGTCACGCCTTAGCAATCGCTAAACCAACTCCGAGAGGTTATTGACCACGTTGGAGCACGAGAAACCTGACCATGAAGGTCAATTTCCTACAAGCAAATGAAGAACAAGCAAGAAACTAAGATTGCAATCTGGATATTGTGACTATAAGATGAAAGCTTTATTGATCAAGGTGGGGTTTTGTGACATCTTGGTCCGGTTGTTGAACACAAATGAAGTACGCGAAGTTGCAACTATGGCAATGTTTTAAACTAAACAAATCCCAAAGTCTAAACGACGCCCTAAGGGTTGTATACCTGGAGGAAGAGGGGGAATTTCATGGCCCTTGGTGAAGGGGTCCGAAACCAACCCTATCTCTTGTTTCCCACACATATGGACTCTAAAAACAGCCTATACTTATGTATTTCGAAATTACATGGGCCTGGCCCAATAATAAGGTGACACATCACCTATAATAGCCTCTGGATGAAATTTATGAAGTGGCATCTTGTATATTTCATCCAAGGCTTCATGCACTCATTATGGTGGCTTCAAAGCCTTGAAATAATCACTTGTAACTCCGTTCTTGTTCCCCTTGCGCATGCCATCATCTCCATGCTTGATCTTGCTCCAATGTTCATCCTTCTTGTCCAAGCTAGGCCCTTCATTTGTAAGCTAGACAAATGTATAAAATTTAGGCAACGTCATATTCTCATGAACATTAGAATCATTACCAAGCAACAAAAGTACTTGGTAATTTAATTGGCATGCGCCAGCTCTAGTAATTGGTCCAGTTTGTATAGTAGCAGGGGTTGTGGGTGTAATAATGGTATTGATGTCCTCATCATCCTCCCCTTCTTGAAATGAAGTCATCCTCGACAAAAGATCATCCCCCTCACCCAAATAAGGCTTCAAATCTGCAATGTTACAAGTGGGACTAACCCCAAAATCTGCAGGCAGATCATGTTTATATGAATTATCATTTATTTTCTCTAACACCTTAAGAGGACCATCAGCACATGGCATTAGCTTTGATTTACGCAAATCAGGAAATCTATACTTACTCAAATGTAACCAAACAAGATTTCTATGTGCAAACACAACATGTTTTCTACCCTTATCTCCAACAATTTTATATTTAGCATTCATACGCTCATTGTTTTCCATAGTTAACTCATGCATTCTTAATATCAATTCAACACATTGTGTAGCATCAAAATTAACCTTCTCTGAAGAAGGAAGATGCAACAAATCAATAGGTGCATGAGGTAGGAAACCATATACAATTTCTAAAGGGCACATCTTAGTAGTAGAATGCAAAGAACGATTATAAGCTAATTCAATACGAGGCAAGCATTCTTCCCACATTTTCTTGTTATTCTTCAAAGTAGCCCTCAGCACAGTAGACAAAGTTCTATTGACTACTTCAGTTTGTCCATAAGTTTGGGGGTGATAGGTAGTACTAAAAAGCAGTTTAGTCCCCAACTTAGCCCATAAACATCTCCAAAAGTGACTAAGAAATTTAGTATCACGATCTGGAACAATAGTATTTGGCACACCATGCAAGCGAATAACTTCACAAAAGAACAAATCGACAAGATTAGTAGCATCATCGCTTTGATGACATGGTGTAAAGGGTGCCATTTTCGAGAACCTATCAACGACAACAATAAACCTAAAATAACGTCCATAGATATATCCTCCAATGGAACACTAGGTAAATACAAAGGCCTATATAAACCATGAGGATTGAGTCGTGACTTAGCTTTTTGACATGTAGTGCAGCGAGCAACAAAGCACTCAACATCCTATCTCATCTTTGGCCAAACTAAATGTGTAGCAAGTACAACCTCCATCTTCTTCACACAAAGTGTCTCATTAATCCTCCTCCATGCACCTCCCGCAACAATAAAAGACGAACGGAGCTAGCTAGAATGCATAGCTTGTTAGCACGGAACACAAATCCATCATTAACGACGAACTTGTTCCATGTTCTTCCTTCTTTACAATTCTGCATTACATCTTTAAAAACAACATCATGCACATATTGATCTTTGATGGTCTCCAAACCAAATATTTTGAAGTCAAGCTGTGAAAGCATAGTATAGCAACGAGATAATGCATTAGCAATAACATTTTCTTTACCCTTCTTGTGTTTAATGACATAAGGGAAAGTCTCAATGAATTCAACCCATTTAGCATGTCTATGATTCAATTTAGCTTGACTTTTAATATGTTTCAAAGATTCATGATCAGAATGTATAACAAATTCTTTAGGCCATAAATAATGTTGCCATGTCTCTAAAGCCCGAACAAGAGCATATAATTATTTATCATAACTAGAATAATTCAGACTAGGCCGACTCAATTTTTCAAAAAAGTATGCAAAAGGTTTGCCATCTTGTAATAACACACCTCCTAATCCAATTCCAATAGCATCACATTCAAGATGAAAAGACTTATTAAAATTAGGAAGTTGGAGTAAATGAGCCTGTGTCAAATTATCTTTCAACATCGTGAAGGCTTCTTCCTGTATGATACCCCAAATAAAAGGCACATCCTTCTTTGTAAGCTCGTTGAGAGGTGTAGCAATGGTGCTGAAATCTTGCACAAAACGCCTATAGAAACCAGCGAGTCCAAGAAAACTCCTCACTTGTGTGACTGTTTTGGGCTGCAGCCAACTCTCAATAGCTTCAATCTTGGCTTTATCAACTTCAATTCCCTATGGAGTAACAACATAGCCAAGAAAAGATACTCGATCGGTGCAAAAGGTGTACTTCCCAAGGTTACCAAACAAACGTGTGATAACCCACAAGTATAGGGGATCAATTGCAGCCTCCTTCTTTAACTAAGAGTTTCAAACACAACAAGGAGCTAAAGGTAGAACAAATATTCCCTCAAGTTCTATCCACCACCGATACAACTCTACGCATGCTTAACGTTCGCTTTACCTAGAACAAGTATGAAACTAGAAGTACTTTGTAGGTGTTGTTGGATAGGTTTGCAAGATAATAAAGAGAGCGTAAATAAAAAGTAGGGGCTATTTAGATGAAGACACAACTAAGTTAGTTTTAGTAGAGATCTTGTTGTCACACAAGAAAGTTATTTGTCCATAGTCAATCGATAACTAGACCGGTAATCATTATTGCAATTTTATTTGTGGGAGAGGCATAAGCTAACATACTTTCTCTTCTTGGATCATATGCACTTATGATTGGAAGTCTGGCAAGCATCCGCAACTACTAAAGATCATTAAGGTAAAACACAACCATAGCATTATAAAGCATCAAGTCCACTTTACTCCCATATGCAAACAACCTACTTACTCGGGTCTGTGCTTCTATCACTCACGCCACCCACCATAAGCAAATCATGAACATATTGCAAACTCTACCGCGGGGATCCCTCACGCTTGCACGACACGGAGAGAACCATAGGGCAGCACCAATACTAAAACATGCAACTGGAACCAATCACGATCAGCAATTAACCCATAGGACAAAATTCTACTCAAACATCATAGAATAACCATACATCATTGGGAAATAATACATAGCATTGAGCATCATTTTTAAGTAGATATTACAGTGGGTAAAAGAGGAATTACACCGCTGCATAGAGGGTGAGAGAGTTGGTGATGACGGCGGTGAAGTTGTTGGTGTTTCTTGCAGTGATGATGATGGCCCCGACGACGTTCCTGCACCATCGGGAGAGAGGGGGAGAGAGCCCCCTTCTTCTTCTTCTTCCTTGATCTTGTCCCTAGTTGGGAGGAGGGTTTCCCCTCTGGTCCATGGCCTCCATGGCATGGGTGGGGCGAGAGCCCATCCGAGATTCGATCTGTCTCTCTGTCTCTCTCTGTTTCTGCACTAGAAGATTCTGCCCTTTAGCCGTTTCTTAAATTCCCGGAGATCCGTAACTCCGATTGGGATGATTTTGGACAGGATGTTTATCCGGATATTGGATTTATTGCGGCGAAAGAAGGGCATCAACCACCTTACAGGGTGGACACGAGGTCCCAGGGCGCGCTTGAGTGATTCAAAGCAATAGTCTATCATTTGACATTAAAACAATAATACTTCAAGCATACTAATAAAGCAATCATGTCTTTTCAAAGTAGCATGGCCAAAGAAAGTTATCCCTACAAAATCATATGGTCTGGCTATGCTCCATCTTCACCACACAAAGCATTCAAATCATGCACAACCACGACGATAAGCCAAGCAATTGTTTCATACTTTTGATGTTCTCAAAACTTTTCAACTTTCACGCAATACATGAGCGTGAGCCATGGACATAGCACTATAGGTGGAATAGAATATGATGGTGGAGGTTGTGTGGAGAAGACAAAAAAGGGAGAAAGTCTCACATTGACGCTGCTAATCAAAGGGCTATGGAGATTCCCGTCAATTGATGTGAATGTGAGGAGTAGGGATTGCCATGCAACGGATGCACTAAGAGCTATAAGTGTATGAAATCTCAAACTGAAACTAAGTGGGAGTGCATCCAACTTGCTTGCTCATGAAGACCTAGGGCATTTGAGGAAGCCCATCATTGAAATATACAAGCCAAGTTCTATAATGAAAATTTCCACTAGTATATGAAAGTGATAACTCAAGAGAATCTCTATATGAAGAACATGGTGCTACTTTGAAGCCCAAGTGTGGTAAAAGGATACTAACATTGCCCCCTCTTTTTTGCGGGCTTCTTTGGCCCCCCTTTTTTATTTAGGCTTCTTTGCCCTCTTTTTTTTAATTTTTTTTCATGGGGCAATGCTCTAATAATGATGATCATCCCACTTTTATTTACTTACAACTCCATATTACAACTCAAATATGACTCTATATGAATGCCTCCGGCGGTGTACCGAGATGTGCAATGATCTAGCATAGCGATGACATCAAAAAACGGACAGGCCATGAAAACATCATGCTAGCTATCTTACGATCATGCAAAGCAATATGAAAATGATGCTCAAGTCATGTATATGAAGATGATGGAAGTTGCATGGCCATATAGCTTGGAATGGCTATGGAAGTGCCATGATAGGTAGGTATGGTGGCTGTTTTGAGGAAGATATAAGGAGGCTTATGTGTGATAGAGCATATCATATCACGGGGTTTGGATGCACCGGCGAAGTTTGCACCAACTCTCGAGGTGAGAAAGGGCAATGCACGGTATCGAAGAGGCTAGCAATGATGGAAGGGTGAGAGTGCGTATAATCCATGGAGTCAACATTAGTCATAAAGAACTCACATACTTATTGAAAAAATCTATTAGTCATCAAAACAAAGTACTGCACGCATGCTCCTAGGGGGATACATTGGTAGGAAAAGACCATCGCTCGTCCCCGACCGCCACTCATCAGGAAGACAATCAATAAATACCTCATGCTCCAACTTCGTTACATAACGGTTCACCATACGTGCATGCTACGGGAATCACAAACTTTAAGACAAGTATTTATACAATCCACAATTACCCACTAGCATGACTCTAACATCACCATACTTATATCGCAAAACTATTGCAAGGAATCAAACATATCATATTCAGTGATCTACAAGTTTTATATAGGATTTTATGACTAACCATGTGAATAACCAATTCCTGTCAACTCTCTAAATAGATATAAGTGAAGCAAGAGAGTTTAATTATTTCTACAAAATATATGCCCACTCTCTAACAAATATAAGTGAAGCAAAAGAGCATTCTAAAAATGGCGGTTTTCTATGTGAAGAGAAAAAGGCAATCCAAACTTCAAAAGATATAAGTGAAGCACATGAAGCATTCTATAAAGCCATACTAAAAAAATATAAGTGAAATGCAATGAGCATTCTATAAATAAACCAAGGACTATCTCATACCAGAATGGTGCATCAAATAAAAGTGAAAACTAAATGCAAAAGACGCTCCAAGATTTATGCATATCATGTGACGAATAAAAATATAGCTCCAAATAAAATTACCGATGATCGTTAGAAGAAAGAGGGGATGCCTTCCGGGGCATCCCCAAGCTTGGTTGCTTGGGAGTCCTTGAATATTTCCTTGGGGCACCTCGGGAATCCCCAAGCTTAGGCTCTTGCCACTCCTTATTCCTTCATCCATCATGATCTCTCCCAAAACTTGAAAACCTCAATCACACAAAACTTAATAGAATGTTCGGTAAGATATGTTAGTATAATAAAGCAAATCACTACTGTAAGTACTGTTGCAAACCAATTCATATTTTTTTGCATTTTATCTACCGTAATATAACTTTTCCATGGCTTAATCCACTGATAGAAATTGATAGTTTCATCAAAACAAGCAAACTATGCATCAAAAACAGAATCTGTCTTAAACAGGACAGTCTGTAGTAATATGGTCATTCACCATACTTATGTTACTCCAAAGATTCTGAAAAATTAGGAAAAATAAACAATTTGTATAGAAAGAAATTTCAAAAAGTTTCAGAACCGCTTGATGTTCTAGTAAAAAATGTAAAATCGCGCACTACAGCGGAAGTTACTATTCTGCACCGCACAAACCAACAAGTAATGTACACATTCGTTTGATATGGATTTTCTGCGAAACAAAAAACATGCAACAAACAGGAACTAGCACTGGGCACTGGATCAATATGTTAGTCCCAAAAATAGTATAAAAAGTTTCCAAAAGTATATAAAATTTGTAGAATATTGGCATGGAACAATCAAAAATTATAGATACGACGGAGACGTATCAACGTGCATCACGTAGAGCAATAAAAACAACACATAAATGTTCCAAATGTTCTTCCAAAGATTTTCTATAAATCAGTATATCATCAAAATAGACTACCACAAATCATCCAATGAAAGCACGTAAAACTTCATTCATTAATCTCATCAAAGTACTAGGTGCATTAGTTAACCAAAACGCATCACTAACCACTCATATAATCCAAACTTAGTTTTAAATGTTGTTTTCCAATCATCCCCCAATTTCATACAGATTTGATGGTATCCACTACGCAAATCAACTTTGGAGAATGTTGTGGAGCCACTCAATTCATAAAGCATATCATCTAGCCTAGGAATAGGATGATGATAACGAATACTAATATTATTAATGCCTCTACAATAAACACACATACGCGATGTGCCATCCTTTTTTGGCACTAGAATAATAGGAACAACACAAGGACTAAGGGATTCATGTATATCACCTTTGTCGAGCAACTCCTAGAATTGATGCATAATCTCCTTCGTCTCCTCTAGATTGGTACGGTATGGTGCACTGTTGGGTAGCGATGCACTAGGAATTAAGTCAATCTGATGCTCAATCCCTCGAATAGGTGGTAATACCGGTGGCACATCTTGTGGAAAGACGTCAGCAAACTCCTGCAAAATGTTAGTGACAGCAGCAGGCAAAGTGGAAGGCACGTCCTCGAATGAAAATAATGCCTATTTGCACACAAAAGCATAGAAAATAGATTTGCTAAAATCTAGCTCATCAATATCAGATTTGGTGGCAAGTAAACATGCACTTAATAATTTAATTTTAGAAGCAACACTAGATGGTTTATTATTAGGCTGCATTTGTTGCTCAAATTCTTTTGCCACAATCTCATTTTCACTCTTATTTTTCTCTTGTTTTTCTTTATTAGCTCTATTAATATAATCTTTCAAAATGGAATCCGGAGACATAGGAAGCAAAGTAATATGTTTATCCTTATGAATAAGAGTATACGAATTGTTCCTACCATGGTGTACAGAATTTTTATCAAATTTCCATGGTCTACTAAGTAATGAGGAACATGCTTGCATGGTTACCACATCACAATCAACATAGTCAGCATATGTAGAGATACTAAAATGCACACGAACAATACATGTTGCCTTAACCATGCTGTTGTTGTTGAACCATTGGATGTACTAAGAATGTGGATGTGGTCTTGTGGTGAGAGATAGCTTCTCCACCATCTCCATGCTAGCCAAGTTGTTGCAACTCCCTCCCTCAATGATGACGTGGACAGAACGTTCCTTCACAACTCCCTTTGTATGGAACAAATTATGCCTATAATTTTGCTCATCTTGTGTTACCTACACACTCAAAACATGTTGAGCAACTAAACTTTCATACCTGTCAGCATCTTCAGCAGCTATTTATTGTGTCTCATGTTCAGAATCCTCTCCACCGTGTTCTTCACTTGTAATAAGAGCCAAAGTCTCCTCATCATAGTCACTAGCGAACTCATCACTACTGTAGGATGCTGCTAATGCGACACTACGATCAGAGACCCTTCAACGAAACTGTGTGCGATGCCATAATCGCAAATGGTGGTGTAAAAACCGTCAAAAAAGGTGCAAAACATTTGCGATGGAGGATGCATCAAACATGGTTTAGATTTTAGTTGCGTGTGAGATGCATGGCATATGGATTAGCTTAGTTAAGCGTTTGCGATAAGGAGGAAGAAAAGAAACAGACAGTCAGATGAAGGTGTGTGTAATGTACAACATATGGTTCACTCAGATGAACTGTTTGTGATTAGGTAACACAAAAGAAACGGCCAGCCAGATCAAAGGTGTGTGCGATATACGGCATGCGGTTCACTCAGATGAACTGTTTGCGTTGAGACATGAGAACGGAAACGGTTCAAATGAACAAGATGTGTGTGATACGAGGCAAACAGGTCTGTAATCGGAAACGTGTGTGAAGACCGATAACAACACAAACGATTACTGCTAACAAGCCATGTGTGTCGTGAGCAAAAGATTACTGGTATACAATTGTGAGTGATTGATGAAAACATCACCGACGGGTTCCATTGTTTAGTCCGTGTGCAATGTGATTTTCTTTGTCCACACAACATCTACGCTCTGTCTACAGAGCATCAACATATATACTTAAAATGACAGCATTGCATAACCAAATTAAGCATACAATTACACAAGTGACTACACACGTAACATTTCCACACACCAAAGAAAGCAATTACATGCATACTAAAGTAGGAGAAACGAGGATCTAATCATCTACTTATTGTTGCGATGACGCTTGCCATTTCTCTACTTCCGGTTGGATCCCTGGCCGTTTTGGGGAAGGAGACACTTCCTCATGTCAACGATCCGCCTGTACATGTCATAGCTCGTGTACACCTCCTTGGCCCCGTACACGACGTGAGCTTTGTCGAGTTTCACCATCTAGGCCGAGTGCCAGGCACGCTTGTGCTTTTTGCACGAATCCTTCATGTCTCTGTAGTAGGGGTCCATGATGGCCTCGGTGAGGTGAACCAGTGAGTCCTTCTCATGCTCCTTGCTGTCCCAGATCTTGTATTGGCCCTGGATGTCGACAAGACTCTGGTAGGCGATGCCCAAATTCTCGAGCACCTTTACATCATTGGTGATTCCCATTGTAGCAAACATGTAGTGGGGGCTGTTGACAAACATGGCGAAATGCTCACAAGGCCTTGTGGCTAGGCAGTGGTGGTAGACGAGGACTTGGTGGCGCACGCACATCTGGGCGACGACGACCTTGGGACGAGACCCGGCATGAGCGTGGGTGTACTCGAGGTCGAACCCGACCACCTTGTACTTCTCCGCGGCAAGCAAAAGCTCCATGATGTGGATGGAGTGCTCCACCCAGACCGGGTCATCGGTGTACACCACCGTGAGGTCCATGAACCTTCTGTGGTTGTCCACCACGGCATGCATGGTGAACTTCTACTCATCGTCGGCAGCCGCTCGGAGCGCCATTGGAGTCGCGCAGGATACCCTCTAAGAATTTCTTATGGTGGGTGTGCTTCTTGCAATGGTGGGGCGCGATCGAAAGGTTGAAGAGACACAAGGGTAGGTTAAATGGCCGCTGTAATAAATGGGGGCCGGCCGGCCTGTAATCGTCATGTCTTGTCACGGCGTTCATAGCGGTGGATTCCGATGCATGCTTGACAACACCGCACCGGATGTGTGGGCTCGAAGAGGCGCCAAATGTATTGTTGGTGAGCCTGTTCCCGCGCTACCATGCTGTTTACCGCGCAAGCTTCCCGCCCAGCTAGTTTGGCCACGCGTCGGCTAGTAGAGGGACAAATAGTGGGCGTTTATTGGCAGAAAGCTTTGTAAAAACAAAGTGCATGGAATGACTTCGTCATAAGTTTTCCCTTGGGTGATGAGGTCAAAGTTACACAAAAGGGTGATGATGGACACTAGAGTGCGATAATTAATTTTGCGCTCTACGGTGCACATGGTGGAAGAAACCAACTGTGTGCAATAATGTCGAATATCACAGTCAAGTTAGCTATACAGAGCGTGTGCTATGAGATCGACAAGGTAAACTGATTCGAGAATGGTTAATAAAATCTAATACCGTTGCATATTAAGGTCAAAATAGTGCTAGCAATATACGAGTCTCATACGATGCCATTTCAACGGTTGTACCACAAAAGCTCGAAACGTTACAAGGTTCAAATTCTAGAGTTATATGGCTCAAATTCGAATATTACAAGGATCAAACTGATATTAGAAAAGAAATTCATCTCATCAGCTGCAAACGCTCGCGCTGATCCACTGAACATGGATATCAGAGAGGTTCAAACTAATATCACCGCTTCTAATTCTGGCTTCGAAACCTCACAATTTTTTGCAAAGGGGTCAGCCACTGAGAAGTCATGTATGGGGTTGACATGATGACTTCCGATTACTCTGTCATTTGAAGTTCCAAAATGAAATTCAGCATTTTTGGAGCCTACTCCATTCTGGCGCCGGCGCCGGCTCTGATCAACAAACCATTCATTTTTGCAAAATAAATGTAGGGAAAACCTCATTTCCTTCAGCACCCTTGCTCTGAGAACAAATAACCTGGCAAATATAATCTCTGGTAAGGTACCTCGGTTGGAGTTCAAAGTAATTTCTGAGAGATGCAAATCTAGGCATTCGACATGATTGTTATATTGTATCACATTATCCACCACTAGGCCAAATCTTATCTTCAAAAGAAGAAAACGTGTTAGTGCCTACATGCAGTTTTGAACATTACTGCAGGCCTAGCTATTTGGTTGCAGGATTTGTAAAATGCACTAACATGCCATCTTCGGTTTGACACGATTAACATGGGCATTGGATTACATTCTAGAAAAATGTAGCCTTCTTCACAAGAGGTTGGTGTGGATGAAAAGTTCCCTAAGAAAAGTAGTACAGATGAATCCAAAGGAGAAATGCTTATTGATTGTAACCATATGGATCAAGCAATGAATAGGGGGGTTATGTACGTACTAAAATCGTCCAAAAGAACCTTCAGAAATCATAGTACGTTGTCATTGTAAACTTGGAAAAAGGTGTCACAAATTGAACTCCCTTATGGTTAACATTTAACAGGAAAGGATCATCACCTCGATATATAGCTTCTCCAGGCACGGAAAGCATCTTAGGAAACTGACAACTTGCTCCAGGTCGGGCCCGATAGATTCCAGTGCCAAGACCTTCACTATGCGCAGTTTCGGGGTCAAGCTTGTCGGAATCATTTTCTGAATGATAGACGAACAAACATCTTCAAAATTGGAAATAATGTTAATTTGTGGAAGGAGAGTTAGAAGGTGGCTGTTGTAGCTGAATGAGTGTGGATCCAATAACAAGTTCGGAGTATTTGTCAGACGAGTAGCCCACCACTGTCAATTTCGGCGTAGAAATGACATTGATTCTTTTTGGACCATCTTGATCAACTACAAGTAATCTCTCAAGTGCAGGTGTGTCCTGGATGACCATACCGTGGTACACATCTTGTGATGTCTTCCTCCCGCACCAGCAACACACATAAATAGTCCGGAGAGTCATGGAGGTGATGCGGAAGGTACTCAACCCATTGATCGCCTGAAGACGAAGGTACTTGAGTTTAGTACATCCATGGAGAAGGCGCTCCATGTCACCCTTTGAGAGGCAGATGGCAACGAGCTCGAGGTGCTTCAGTCATGGTAGAATAAGAGCGGGCGCGTCATTAAGGGGCGGGAAATGGCAGTTCCTGAACTTGGCGACACACAGCGTGGGCGCAAGGCGGAGTGCGGACATTGGCAGGGACCGCATATGCCCATCATCAAAAGTGAACTCCTTGAGCTGATCTATGGCGGGGGATCGGAACCACTTTTCAAGCTTGGCTCGGTCCTTGCCATTGGAACGGAACTTGCCCATTCTGTGGCCTTTGGTTGGGCCAAGGTGACTGCCAAGGATCTTGGAGAACGCATCCAAGCTTTTGCGACAGCTATGGCAGAGCTCGTGAGTGTCGATGAGGTCGAGAGGGCTGCAGTTTCATTGGGGGAGCCACCACCGGGAAAGGAGGGTTGTACACACCCCAGATTTGATTGGGAGGAGGCAGATGATGACTCTCAACATATCATCGGGGAGGCTACTGATTAATTGTAGGCCTGCTAGAGTCGCTTGCGGTTCTAGCTTGCCCCGCCTCTGCTTGTTGGCAGCCCCTTTCTCCACCTCCAGAGTCTCCTTGTCAGCGCCGCTTTCTGATAGAAATGGGAGTACAGGGAATATTTAGTTTAAACAGGGCAATAGAAAAGTCTATTGGTAACTAGAAGTTATTAGGTGGGCATATAGTAAGAAAAGGGAATACCAATTGGTTGCTTAAATATTACACAATTCATTTTACATTGCGGGGTAAGTCAACATATGCAGATAGTTGAAAAGAAAACTTACTTCGAACAAAGTCTGGACGGATGATTTTGTCAGGGAAGTTAGGATATATGTCATGACCAAGCCCTTTTATGTGCAGTGCAATTTTAGTGCCAGCTTTTAGTACATAAAACTTTGCAATTTCATTCCAAAAGCAAGTGCCAAAATAGGAGTCACCATGTTCATCAAGTCTTACAGTAGCAACGATTGTAAATCCATGGTTTGTGTGAAGTATGACATCCGTGGAGCCTTGATGTATGTAAAGGGAAAATTTGTGCACTACATAATCTGTTGCATAGCGAGGGATGTTCTGCAGAAAATGGTAGGATTGTTAAAAAAATATGGTAACATGCAAATATGGGCCCAAATTGAAAGAACTGTATAGCAGTTGAAATCGAAGGACAAAAATCTATAATTAAATAAATATGGTAAACATGATGTCACGGAAAAATGAGAGTAATCGAAAGAACAATACATCATTAACTTGCCTAATATAGAAAGAAGAGGGGAAATCCCTTTGACGTATATGGTGCATGTGGCACCTTTTATCCAAATGTAGCAATATTTAGAATATGTTCAGGAAAGTAGGCCATTCCAACCAATTTAGGGTGAGATTGAACATATCGCACGCGTGCATAAGTTATCTGGTATGGAGAGATGGAATCTCTGGCAGCGGTCGCAAAGTCCTGAAGTGTCGGCGCACTATACATTCTATGAATGAAAGAAACCCCTCAAATCAACTTGAATAAAAATGAATTCACTGTGATTTCCGCCGGGTGATTAAAGGAGGTAGATGAACTGGGACAAGAGATGAGATAATATCTCGTTAAAATAGTTACCTTGTCATCCATGAGAAAGAACCCTCAGTACGGCAGATTCCCCAATCGAGCAGAGCTGGGTCGACTGCGAGCAGCGTCGAGAAAGTCGATGGTGATAGGCGGCAGCAAGCGGAAGTGGCGAAATGCGGTGGGCTTTGTCAGCAGCCTGACAGTGGCGGCATGCGTCAAGCTAAGTATTTACCGCCACGATAGGCGGTGACATGGCATAGAAGCGGAGGAGCTTGTGCAGGTGTGAATGGGGAACGTACCGGAGGGGCCGAGGGGGTGGCGGGCGGGGTGAGGGTTTTTGTGACGTGGGGATGGTGAGGGTTTTTTTTCTTTTTTGAATTGAGTGGTGAGGGTCTTCTGTCCCACAAAGTATTTTGGGGGCGATGGTTTGCTAGAGCGAACCATGTGTGATTGAGGCAGCATGCAAAATGGAAGTCATTGCACATGGTTCCAATTTTGGGAAACGTGTGTGATTGACGTACTACCTCCGTCCTCGTTTATTGGTCCCCCGTTGTAATTTTTACCAAAATTTGGCAAAATATTTAACATACTCAGACATAGATAATAAGTGTACATGTAGATAAGCATAGTTCAACCATAAATAGTACATAGTTCAACAGTATTAAGCATACTCAAGCGTACATATATAGTTCCACCCATCCCACATCTCATCTCACAGGCCGGCACGAACCTGAAGCATCTCCAGGTACTTGACGCACGCGCTGTGCGCCACCCTGCGAGAATACTTCTGCTTGAAGGAGCCAATGACCCATCCTCTTGCATGTGCCATAACACTTAGCTATGCATCATGAAGCTTCTGGTTGCAAAATGAGCTTCCATAGCCACTGTTCCAGGTCCAAATACGCCTGTTATGCATTCCCGCATAAAGCTCCCTCAGGATTTGCTTGTTGTACCTCCTCTGGACATCTTCATCCTTGCTATCCACATCGTCAGATAGCACCTATACAAATAGTAAAACAAATTTGGTATCAAATCAATGATTACATGCCGTGAAGTAGGATTAGGAATTTATGGCTATTTATTTATACATATCCAGAGATTATGGTTCAATTTTTAAGCGTAGTCATCTATGTACAGACCAATATTGAAGAAAATAATGGCACAACCATATGTAGGTCATTGAAAATCAATTGTCAAGCCCTGGCTAGGAATTATTAACATGAACACTAACCCTAGTTGGATTACTAGCAGAAATCATTTGCATAGATGAAATAACTAATCACTTATCACCTGTACCATTCAAACAATCAATACACTACACAGATCTAATGAAACTTACTCAGATTTCATGGATTGGGAGAACATAACCATAGGATTTCTATTCCAAAAAGGTGGAGGCAGGAGTAACCATATAAACCCTATGGTCTATTTGACACATAAATGGGTATAGATGACTAACTAGTTGTCTGTCGTCGTCGGAGTCATCACCGGAGTGGTCGTCGGAGTCGGTGTGCAACTCTGCCTCCAGCTGTGGAAGCTCGACGCCGTCGATGACGTCAGGGTGCAGCGATAACTCGCCGGTAGTGACGACAACCTCTGTCTCTATCGCCATGCCATGCTCCAGTGCTTTAGTAGCCCCGGCGTCGCCACTCGCTCCAATGAGGCATGATACGTCTCCAATGTATCTATAATTTTTGATTGTTACATGCTATTATATTATCAACTTTGGATGTTTATGGGCTTTATTATACACTTTTATATTATTTTTGGGACTAACCTATTAACCTAGAGCAGAGTGCCAGTTTCTGTTTTTTCCTTGTTTTAGAGTATCACAAAAAAGGAAAATCAAACGGAGTCCAATTGGCCTGAAACTTCACGGAACTTATTCTTGGAAGGAAAGCAACCCGGGAGACTTGGAGTCCACATAAGGGAAACAACGAGGTGTCCACGAGGCAGGGGGGCGCGCCCACCCCCCCTGGGCGCGCCCTCCACCCTCGTGGGCCCCTCGTGGCTCCCCTGACGTACTTCTTCCGCCTATATATCTCCATATACCCTAAAAACATCTGGGAGCACAATAGATTGGGAGTTCCGCCGCAGAAGCCTCTGTAGCCACCGAAAGCCAATCTAGACCCGTTCTGGCACCCTACCGAAGGGGGAAATCCCTCTCTGGTGGCCATCTTCATCATCTCGGTGCTCTCCATGACGAGGAGGGAGTAGTTCTCCCTCGGGGCTGAGGGTATGTACCAGTAGCTATGTGTTTGATCTCTCTCTCTCTCTCGTGTTCTTGAGGTGATACGATCTTGATGTATCGCGAGCTTTGCTATCATATTTGGATCGTATGATGTTTCTTCTCCCCCTCTACTCTCTTGTAATGGATTGAGTTTCCCCTTTGAAGTTATCTAACGGATTGAGTCTTTAAAGATTTGAGAACACTTGATGTATGTCTTGTCGTGCGTATCTGTGGCGACAATGGGATATCACGTGATTCACTTGATGTATGTTTTGGTGATCAACTTGCGGGTTCCTCCCATGAACCTATGCATAGGGGTTGGCACACGTTTTCGTCATGATTCTCCGGTAGAAACTTTGGGGCACTCTTTGAGGTTCTATGTGTTGGTTGAATAGATGTATCTGAGATTGTGTGATGCATATCGTATAATCATACCCACGGATACTTGAGGTGACATTGGAGTATCTAGGTGACATTAGGGTTTTGGTTGATTTGTGTCTTAAGGTGTTATTCTAGTACAAACTCTAGGGATGTTTGTGACACTTATAGTAATAGCCCAATGGATTGATTGGAAAGAATAACTTTGAGGTGGTTTCGTACCCTACCATAATCTCTTCGTTTGTTCTCCGCTATGAGTGACTTTGGAGTGACTCTGTGTTGCCTATTGAGGAATAGTTATATGATCCAATTATGTTATTATTGTTGAGGGAACTTGCACTAGTGAAAGTATGAACCCTAGGCCTTGTTTCAACACATTGCAATACCGTTTGTGCTCACTTTTATCATTAGTTACCTTACTGTTTTTATATTTTCAGATTACAAAAACCTTTATCTACCATCCATATTGCACTTTTATCACCATCTCTTTCCCGAACTAGTGCACCTATACAATTTACCATTGTATTGGGTGTGTTGGGGACACAAGAGACTCTTTGTTATTTGGTTGCAGGGTTGCTTGAGAGAGACCATCTTCATCCGACGCCTCCTACGGATTGATAAAGCTTAGGTCATCCACTTGACGGAAATTTGCTAATGTCCTACAAACCTTTGCACTTGGAGGCCCAACAACGTCTACAAGAAGAAGGTTCTGTAGTAGACATCAAGGCGCTTCGGCGGCATCCTCATACTTACGGCTTTGAGGACTGAGAGCGGCGTCGAGGATCCAACCCGAGAGAGAGGATTGTGTGTGCGTAGCGAGGATGGGGGGTGCGGCCGCTCGGGCGCACCATTAATATGGACTAGTGGGAGTTGTGGGAGAGAGGCGGGCGATGGTCAAACTGATGGATCGCCTCCCAATGAGCCTGAACACCGGACTACTGGCATGCCTACCAAAGTTTCACGCAGCTACTCGCACGCCTCCTGATGACACTGTGCAGCGAGCACGCCTCCGTCAATTCACACACTTGCACGCACGCCTCCCCATCTGCCTACGCAGCGAATGTGTCTCGTCAACTCATGCATGCTCACATGCCACAAGGGCCACGCGGCGGCACATATATTGTTTTTCTATTTGTATGATTAATGCCGCCGCTTTATTGCATAACCGAAGCATGGGACGTGTCCATTGTTGGACTAACACTCACAGTTTGAAGAAAAAATCCAATTGGGATATTGGTTCCCAATTATTAATAATCTCCCATCTGTAATTAGATAAAGATTACATCAAAACTGGTCTCAAATTTGACCCAAAAAAGTACAATGCTACTTTGTATTGGTGTCCATATGACAACACGATAAGTTTCTTGAACTTCAAATAAGTTTTGGATGTACTAGAATTTAAAAATCAAGATTCTCAATGTTTGAAGTTTTTTGCACGGGGAGTAAACATGCACCTAGTGAGACACATGTGTTTTTGCAATCCATTTAGGTGCACTGTCACGTGTGCATGTAGCTCAAATTTGATTTTTGCACATTATACCCGTAGAAAATCAATCAGTCAATGTACGAAAACGTCTTAATGTTATCTGTGATTTTTTTAAATTAAAACATCCCTCATTTGGTAACGTATATGTTCACTGCGGGATAATTAATTTAACATGCATCGTAGTTGCGGCAGATTCGCGGTGTGTGTGTGGTTGCGTGCGTGTAGGGGTGGCGGGTGGCTCACAGTACACTACGAGTTGTGAGCCACCATGTGGGTTGGCCATTTTGTTAGGCAGGTCGGTGCCACATCAGAGTCATGAACTCGTTATTTAAAACATTACACAACCCTATCATACATAAATGTTTTGGCCACATGCAGTCGATGGTTGTCCTACACAACACTCGATACTCGCGTGTGACGCTTTTTGTGGGCCTTCAAGGCGTCGTCCATCACTTTGATGAATAGCTGGCAGTGAGGTTAATTTGAGGAGCAAGGTGGAATCTTTTTTGTTTGTGTTATGGTGGTATATAGTACGCGTCGAAGAGGTGGGAGGGGACTAGCATATATACTATACATACGCGTCCGTGAACAAGTACACCACACTTAATGTCGGGACTTTTTGGTTTCCGAGGCATGTGCCACATCAAAATTGTCAAATTGGTTATTCAAACATCACACAACACCTTTTTGGGCCACAAGCATATCCTAGCTAGGACACTCATGTGTGACGCATCCATCTATGGGCCCACGAGGCCATTGTCGATGCATGCATGGATCACTTTGACCTACATCGAGAGAGGTTAATTAATTTCACCATCGATGAGGATTCTTTCGGGTTACATATATTATGGTAGGAGCATATAGTATGCGGTGAAGAGGGGGGAAGGGGACCATCATATGTAGTACGCTTGATATGAACCTCGCTCTGTGTGGGTGCATGGTTTACGGTATTTGAGGCATGTGGCGCACCAAAGTTGAGTATTTTGGTTATTCAACATATATATGTTTGGCCCACATGCAAAGCGGTGGTGGTTGTCCTCTTGCACCCGCTTAAGTGGTTATCAGCGATATCGATGCTTTCCATTTGTGGGCCCGCTTGGTCCATCATGACTTTTTGCCTGACAACAAGAGAGGTTAATTTGACTTAGGAGGGGATTATTATTTTTTCTCTGGGATGACATGCGTGATACAGCTTGAGCACACACGCATGCATACATATGCATGTAGTGGTTGCCTTCGAATCGTACACCCCCTCGTGTGGTTATCGGCAACAAGCCTATATATTCATGGGCCCGCGTGGGCATCCATGATCACCTGACCAACAACAAGATAGGCTACCATGGCAGATTCTTCATTTGGGTCATGTTATCGTAGTATAGGTCATGCTGAGATTCAAACCTAATTAAGTTCGAGCCCATATACTATGCACGCATGCATGCATGAATCCCCGTCGTTGGTTTGAAGTGTGGTGTAACATACATATGCATCGTCAACCTAACCCTCACTCGGTCTGGGGATTACTAGTTCGAAATCACGATGCCGCATCAAAGTTGTTCCATTGTTACTCAAAAACACACATCTCCATACATATGTTTGGCCCACACGCATGAAGTGGTTGTCTTCGGGGACTAGCTACTTGCGTGATTATTGGTGAGCTAGCCCATCTCCGGGGTCGCATGGACGGCCATCACCTTGACCAACAACAATAGTTAGGTTGTAAGACCAAGGTGGATTATTCTTGGTCCGTTTTACGATCCATGTTGGTGAGATATACGCCTCTCTGGCCCGCCGACTAAAAGTTTGTGTGGGAGGGGGGTTGCTACTTTGCACTTTGCTAGGTGAACCTCGGTTGGGGGGCATGCATTCATAGCATATCATTCCCTTCGTGGCGACACGAGGGG
>NC_041384.1:289315353-289321281 GCF_002162155.2 Triticum dicoccoides
TGTACTAGAGTAGGGGTACCCTATTACCCCAAACTCGTGCACGGGCAGTTGCAGTGCCCCGCGGCAAGGCTTGCCGGGTGACCGCCAGGACCCTCCGTGGTTCCCGTGAAGACCATTCAAGAACAAAGTATTCAAGTCGAGGCCCCGACAAGAGGAGTTTGCCGGGAAGGACAACCAAGGCCCCGGCAAGAGGAGCTTGCCGGGAAGGCCAAACAAGGCCCCGGCAAGAGGAGCTTGCCGGGAAGAGACAAGACCCCGGCAAGAGGAGCTTGCCGGGAAGGCCACTCAAGACATACCAAGAAAGCTTGCTGCGACGCGCCCTGCGTCCCGGCAAGATCCGGCGAGCGACAAGCTTCCAGACGCGACAAGACGACGGCCGCGGCAAGGAGCTTGCCGCGGGGAACCCCCACTGCGTGCCCGCGCTCCAGCTCACCTGTTAACGTGTCGCTCTGGGACTCTCCCAGAGCGCACGTGGCGGGAGGCCGTGCAGCTAGGGGTACGTGGTGGCAAGCGGAGATGAAGAGAAGCCCATCGTGGCAAACGGTGGCACTCCTAACGGTCACCTTTTGCACTGTTTAGGAGACTCAGACAGGCATTTAATGCCCTTGTCCCCTGCCGTCAGAGTTAGGTAGGGTGCACTATATCCACAGTAGCGGTAGCTATACCTACCACATCCTTTTCCATTTTTACCCTTCTTGTCTACGTTGCCCCCTGTCGGTGACCCCTTGAGTATAAAAGGAGGCCCAAGCGCAACGTAGAGGGGGTTCCGCAGGTCGGGGAGTTCAGAGACTCGGCTAGCTCGGCTCGTTCAACCCCAGAGACACTCTTACGCTCAGTCTGGCAGCGTCCATCGCTCCTGAGCAAGAATCCAATATACACAAACAAGCAGTGGTAGGGTTTTACGCATCCGTGCGCCCCGAAGCTGGGTAAAAATCCCCCCGCGTGCACTGCCTCGATCCGCTCTTTGTGCGCTCTCCGCCCCCCACCGAACCGAAAAGGGGCCCTATCCCCATAGGTGCTGGCGGGAATCAGCATCGCCCGCCGGCATCTCTGGCGCGCCAGGTAGGGGGCGTCAAGACCGTGCGAACCCGATCCGGCGTGCACGCAAGCTAAATCCTCATCGTCATAGCTCCCAAGGAGCGGGCGAGCGAAAGAGCGACGCCAGTGCGGCAACAGAAAAAGCTAAGTCGTGCAAAACTTTAGATATTTCCTTTCTATACGAAGTTATCTGCATTGGAGATCTTGTTCTTTGTACGAAAAACCTGTGCGCGGAGGAATCAACTCGTAGCTAGTCACGCCCTTACTTTGTTTCGAGTCCGCTCAACAACTTAAGTGAGCTGCTAGCGCCCTTACTTTGCTTCGAGTCCGCTCAGCAACTTAAGAGAGCTGCTAGCGCCCTTACTTTGTTTCGAGTCCGCTCAACAACTTAAGCGAGCTGCAACTAGTTGCGACAAGATTACTTGTCGGTAGCGACCCCGCCAGCAGGCTGCTGAAGTTCCGCACTCGGCGCTCGCGGCAAGGGTGCCTGCACCAGCAAGTTTCCCTAGAAAGCATAGGGTGGACGTACAAAGAGGGGTCGAACAGGAAGATAGCATGTGCTATTTATTTAAGATTTCTGCATAGACCTGTATGCCGAGGAGCCTTCTCGGGGCTAGTTGCGCTCCATGTTGCCTCGAGTCCGCTCGGCAACTTGTGCGGTTGCGCTAGAACCAAGAAGGTAAACCTTTCCGGGAGGCGACGTTCCCGAAATAGCCGCTAAGGGCCCGTTCCCTCAAGCGCTGCTGGCTGGATCACACGCACCGGAAAGCATTCCAGCAGACATAGGGAATATGTAGCAGAAGTCAAAATTCGCAAACAAGTTAAGTGCACTTCAGACGCTAATCACTTGCTATGTTTGAACGCAGTTATGGCCCGGGGGCTGGCAACGCCCTTAGGGCCAATCTTTTTGGCGTCAAGAACGACGAAGTTCTTCACCATAAGCCTTTCCGGCAACGATCATGCCGGGAGCCGCTGTCAAGAACGACGAAGTTCTTCGCCATAAGCCTTTCCGGCAACGATCTTGCCGGGAGCCGGCGTCAAGAACGACGAAGTTCTTCGCCATAAGCCTTTCCGGCAATGATCTTGCCGGGAGCCGGCGTCAAGAAAGACGAAGTTCTTTGCCATAAGCCTTTCCGGCAACGATCTTGCCGGGAGCCGGTGTCAAGAACAACGAAGTTCTTCACCATGAGCCTTCCTGGCAACCAGCTTGCCGGAAGCCAGCATCGAGAACGTGAAAGTTCTCTGCTGAAGATAAAAGCCTTCCTCGCAACCAGCTTGCCGGAAGCCAGCATCGAGAACGTCAAAGTTCTCTGCTGAAGATAAAAGCCTTCCTGGCAACCAGCTTGCCGGAAGCCAGCATCGAGAACGTCAAAGTTCTCTGCTGAAGATAAAAGCCTTCCTGGCAACCAGCTTGCCGGAAGCCAGCATCGAGAACGTCAAAGTTCTCTGCTGAAGACAAAAGCCTTCCTGGCAACCAGCTTGTCGGAAGCCGGCATCGAGAATGTTGAAGTTCTCTGCGGCAGATAAGAGCCTTCCCGACAAGCCAATATCGCCGGGGGCTGTGAGTGCCAAGAATCGTTCACGGCAAACCAGAGTTGCCGAGGGCTGCGCTATCAGATAAGTCTTTCATCCCTCATCATGCGTCCTCTTATGGACTGGGGAATGCGAAACCGCGTTTCTTCCCAGAAGCTGCCGTGCTCCCTCGACTCTAGGCCCTGGGGCTCGTTCTCGGGGCCAAGTTTGGTCGTAGTCGCAGCAACAAAGGGATGAAACGAGGAGACCGCACCCACCTCGTTCCTGCCTCCGTTAAAAGCGTGAGAAAGGTTGAGCGACGTGGGAAGGCGGTAGGGCCTGTTGCCGGGAGATGAAATGTCTGTCCGAGGGATACCAAGGATTTGTTCCTTGGCGTGGGTTTAACTCGCGAGACAAATAACCCGGCAAGCATCCCCCTTTTTCATTAAAAAACATCCCGTTCAGGTACAGTCCATAGAGTATGAAAAACATGAAAGAGAGGATTACAGATTTTAGATACAGCTAAGGCCCGAAGGCTTACAAATTAAAAAGATAAGATGCCCGTAATCCCTTTCCTGTCCCTCTTTTCAGGAGGCAGGTCAAGGAGGCGAAAAGGGCAAAAGGGGTGCCTAGGCGAGCTACGGGTGCCAGAAGACACCAAGGGAACATCCCGGGGGTCGTCCGAAGGCTGGACGGCGACGGTGGTGCTGGAAGCGGGGCTCGAAGACGGGGCGACAGGACGTCAGCACGCTGTCGAGGGCACCACGCCCTCGTACTCCGGCTTGACGGCCTTGTCGCCTGCCCTCTTCCCCTTTCGCAGCCTCCCTACACCAGCCGCCCAAGGAGACGACCCCGGGGAGTTCAAGAAGCCGGCGACGCGGATGATGGGGTCACCGGTGCCGCGCAAAGCGGCGCCCAACGCCTAGTCGGACCCGCTACTCCGCCGCCCGCTACCCTCATCGTCGCTATCGCTCCCCTCCTCGTCGCTCTCGCTCGAGGAGGGGCCTTCGCTGTCGGAGGAGCTATCCACGCAGCACTTCACCCGAATGCCGAAGCACTCGAAGGCCTTGACGGAGAGGAGATCGCCCTCCATTAGCTTAAAATGGAGGGTAAACCCCTCCGTCAAGCTGTGGATGCGGGCAAACGTCTTCCACCCTCGATCAAGATACATCACATTAGGGGCTGGGAATGCAACGCGGACTCGCGTGCCGCTGATCCCACAGCCCCTCATGTGCAGTCTCAGCGTCTCGGGCGGCTCCACTTCCATCACGCGCACAAACGGAGCTGGAAGCCGGAGGCGACGACGAGGCGCCCGGCGCAGCCTGATGAAGAACTCGCAAGGGTCGTCCCCTATGTGGACCGCCGTGGGAGGAAGAGCCGCCGGCGGAGGTGAAGCTGACGCGCCGTCCCGTCCGCCTCTTCCCCGAGCGCCTCGACCTCGTCCTCGACCTCGTCCGCGACCTCGTCCCCTTCCTCTTCCCCTCAAGACTGGCTCTGCCACCACGGGCGCAGAAGAGGAAGAGAGGCGCTGTCTGGCGGCGACCCTCACCGCCACCGAGGAAGGGCCTGGGTTCCCTTTCTCCATGGCAGATGAGAGAAAGGGGAGCAGAAGCTGAAGAAAGGAGAAGATGAGAGAGTGCAGGTTTTCCATGCTCCCATCCCACTCTTTATAAAGGAGCGAGGTGGGGGCTCGGCCGCCCCGCTCAGCGAATCAAGGCACAGGAAGGGCAGGGAGTCGGGGCCAACCCGCTCGCGATGGCCCAATTTCCCAATCCACCGTCCGTGACCTCAAGCGCATGGAAGCCGCGTGGCGGGGATGCAGAACTGAGGCAGCATCGTTCCGCCCCGTGAACGCGGGGAGTGGACGTCCCGAAAACCGCGCACCAGCCCCGTCCAATAAATGCACCACGCCCTCACACCTACCTCCGTTTAGAGAGGAGGGCATGAATCGTCCCCATCATCGTGGCATGACGCATGCTCGGGGGGCTTAGCCCCACGCAAACTCCCACGATCTCCCCCAAGACGCCGCATTTGACGCGTGCCGTTCTGGGCGTGCGGAGTGGGAGCGGAGTTAGATTCGGCGTGACCAAGGCCGCGCGTGCCCATGCACTGTTTTGGGCCTGGCCCAACAGCGCTCGGCACCGTGTATGGCCCAGGCCCGGGGGCTCCTGTCGGTGTACTAGAGTAGGGGTACCCTATTACCCCGAACTCGTGCACGGGCAGTTGCAGCGCCCCGCAGCAAGGCTTGCCGGGTGACCGCCAGGACCCTCCATGGTTCCCGTGAAGACCATTCAAGAACAAAGTATTCAAGTCGAGGCCCCGGCAAGAGGAGTTTGCCGGGAAGGACAACCGAGGCCCCGGCAAGAGGAGCTTGCCGGGAAGGCCACTCAAGACATACCAAGAAAGCTTGCTGCGACGCGCCCTGTGTCCCGGCAAGATCCGGTGAGCGACAAGCTTCCGGACGCGACAAGACGACGGCCGCGGCAAGGAGCTTGCCGCGGGGAACCCCCACTGCGTGCCCGCGCTCCAGCTCACCTGTTAACGTGTCGCTCTGGGACTCTCCCAGAGCGCACGTGGTGGGAGGCCGTGCAGCTAGGGGTACGTGGTGGCAAGCGGAGATGAAGAGAAGCCCATCGTGGCAAACGGTGGCACTCCTAACGGTCACCTTTTGCACTGTTTAGGAGACTCAGACAGACATTTAATGCCCTTGTCCCCTGACGTCAGAGTTAGGTAGGGTGCACTGTATCCACAGTAGCGGTAGCTATACCTACCACATCCTTTTCCATTTTTACCCTTCTTGTCTACGTTGCCCCCTGTCGGTGACTCCTTGAGTATAAAAGGAGGCCCAAGCGCAACGTAGAGGGGGTTCCGCAGGTCGGGGAGTTCAGAGACTCGGCTAGCTCGGCTCGTTCAACCCTAGAGACACTCTTACGCTCAGTCTGGCAGCGTCCATCGCTCCTGAGCAAGAATCCAATATACACAAACAAGCAGCAGTAGGGTTTTACGCATCCGTGCGGCCCGAAGCTAGGTAAAAATCCCCCCGCGTGCACTGCCTCGATCCGCTCTTTGTGCGCTCTCCGCCCCCCACCGAACCGAAAAGGGGCCCTGTCCCCATAGGTGCTGGCGGGAATCAGCAGGGGGGTGGTTATGCATTCATAGCTTAGGATTCCTCTCATGCCGACACGAGGGAGGGGTGGTTGCGAGCTACTTCGCACTTTGCTACGGTCAACCTCAGTTGGGGGGCTTGCATTCATAGCTTAGGATTCCCTTCATGCTGACATGAGGGAGGGGGCTGCTAGCTACTTCACACTTTGCTAGGTGAACCTCGGTTGGGGGGCATGCATTCATAGCTTAGGAATCCCTTCGTGCCGACACGAG
>NC_041384.1:289321717-289350634 GCF_002162155.2 Triticum dicoccoides
GGCTGCTAGCTACTTCGCACTTTGCTAGGTGAATGAACCTCAGTTGGGGGGATGCATACATAGCTTAGGATTCTCTTGGTGCCAACACGAGGGAGGAGGGGGGCTGCTAGCTACTTCACAATTTGCTAGGGTGAACATCGGTTGCAGGGGAGGGGGCATGCATTCATAGCTTAGGATTCCCTTCGTGCCGCCACGAGGGGGGTGCGGGCAAGCAATATAGTGCGCTTTGCAAGAGAGGTGCCACATTGAAGTTGCATTTGGTATTTGAAAATTGAACCACCCTTTTGATACATAAATTTGGTCCACATGCAAGTGCGTTCATGTTCTGGCCCTCTCCCGCGTAATTTTCGCCAAATTTATGAACATTAGATAAGTCGGATGACGCAACAGACATGGTTCACTCAAACTAACCATGTGCCATGCTGGTGCACCTCTCACGCACACATCCGCACAGTACATTGGGCTCCACGAGGCTCCCCCTCTCAAAAATATCTACCCGCCTCAAGGGTTTTTCTGTTTCATAACACATGGTTGCTATCTCCGGACCATGTGCGATGTTTCTTGTTCCCAATCCCGCCTGCATCCCTAGAAAATATCTGCTTGCCTCAAGGGTTTTTCTGTTTCATAACACACGGTTGTTATCTCCGGACCGTGTGCGATGCACTATCATCAAAATTTTCAATAACCCAGCATTTCAATCCTGTGTTTGACTCCCACATACTAAAATTTTCAGTACCCGTGTCATTTCCTCAAACACCCTGCGCCCCCCTCCACACACACACACACACACACACACACTAAAACCTTCTCGATCATGTGCGCACACACACACCCCCTCCCTTGCTCGAAACCCTAGCAAGGTCCCCGCCGCCGCTACCACCGCCGCCACTGCAAGGCCTCCATTGTCAACATCTGTCGGTTTGCCCGTGCATCTTACCCACCGATCTCCATATCCAGGCCGCCCCGAGTTTCTTAGATGACGCCTGTAAAACACCCCCTTTCCCAATGATCCCCATCCCCCACTCTAGAGAGTCGCAGCCTAAACCCGGCTACGCTTCCCATGGAGTGTTCCAAAAGAGGTGTATAGCGGTCTCTTTGCCCGACGTCGGCAAGGAAGCTGACGACCATTACTGGCGGTAGGCACTCAGGCAGCGGGCTAGAGTATGCGGGCATGTCTCGTCCGCTGTTGATACGTCTCCAATGTATCTATAATTTTTGATTGCTCCATGCTATTATATATTCTGTTTTGGATGTTTAATGGGCTTATTTATACACTTTTATATTATTTTTGGGACTAACCAATTAACCGGAGGCCCAGCCCAAATTGCTGTATTTTTGCCTATTTCAGTGTTTCGCAGAAAAACAATATCAAACGGAATGAAACCTTCGGGAGCGTGATTTTTGGAACAAACGTGATCCAGAGGACTTGGAGTGGACGTCAAGCAACCAACGAGGAGTCCACAAGGTAGGGGGTGCGCCCTCCACCCTCGTGGGCCCCTCGTGGCTCCACCGACCGACTTCTTCCTCCTATATATACCTACGTACCCTGAAAACATTGGGGAGCACCACATAAACCTAATTCCACCGCCACAACCTTCTGTACCCAAGATATCCCATCTTGGGGCCTTTTCCGGACCTCCACCGGAGGGGGCATTGAACACGGAGGGCCTCTACATCAACTCCATGGCCCCTCCGATGATGTGTGAGTAGTTTACCTCAGACCTTCGGGTCCATAGTTATTAGCTAGATGGCTTCTTCTCTCTCTTTGGATCTCAATACAAAGTTCTCCTTGATTCTCTTGGATATTTATTCGATGTAATATTATTTTGCGGTGTGTTTGTCGAGATCCGATGAATTGTGGGTTTATGATCAAGATTATCTATGAACAATATTTGAATCTTCTCTGAATTGTTTATGTATGATTGGTTATCTTTGCAAGTCTCTTCGAATTTTCAGTTTGGTTTGGCCTACTAGATTGATCTATCTTGCAATGGGAGAAGTGCTTAGCTTTGGGTTCAATCTTGCGGTGCTCGATCCCAGTGATAGTAGGGGAAATGACACGTATTGTATTGTTGCCATCGAGGATAAAAGGATGGGGTTTATATCATATTACATGAGTTTATCCCTCTACATCATGTCATCTTGCTTAAAGTGTTACTCTGTTCTTATGAACTTAATACTCTAGATGCATGCTGGATAGCAGTCGATGTGTGGAGTAATAGTAGTAGATGGAGGCAGGAGTCGGTCTACTTGTCATGGACGTGATGCCTATATACATGATCATACCTAGATATTCTCATAACTATGCTCAATTCTATCAATTGCTCGACTGTAATTTGTTCACTCACCGTAATACTTATGCTATCTTGAGAGAAGCCACTAGTGAAACCTATGGCCCCTGGGTTTATTCTCCATCATATAAGTTTCCAATCTACTTTATTTTTGCAAACTTTACTTTCAATCAATATCATAAAAATACCAAAAATATTTATCTTATTATTATCATCTCTATCAGATCTCACTCTTGCAAGTGGCCGTGAAGGGATTGAACCCCTTTATCACGTTGGTTGCGAGGCTCTTATTTGTTTGTGTAGGTACGAGGTGACTCACGCGTGGTCTCCTACTGGATTGATACCTTGGTTCTAAAAAACTGAGGGAAATACTTACGCTGCTTTGCTGCAGCACCCTTTCCTCTTCATGGAAAACCAACGCATGCTCAAGAGGTAGCAAGAAGGATTTCTGGCGCCGTTGCCGGGGAGATCTACGCCAAGTCAAGACATACCAAGTACCCATCACAACTCTTATCCTTCGCATTACATTATTTGCCATTTGCCTCTTGTTTTCCTCTCCCCCACTTCACCCTTGCCATTTTATTCGCCCTCTTTCCCTTTCATCCTCTCCTTCGGTTCACTTTTTCTTCTTTTCTCTTGTTTGCTTGTGTGTTGGATTGCTTGCTTGTCACGATGGCTCAAGATAATACTAAATTGTGTGACTTTGCTGATACCAACAATAAGGATTTTATTAGCACTCTGATTGCTCCTCTTACCGATGCTGAATCTTGTGAAATTAATACTGCTTTGCTGAATCTTGTCATGAAAGATCTGTTTTCTGGCCTTCCTAGTGAAGATGACGCTACCCATCTAAACAACTTTGTCGATTTGTGTGATATTCAAAAGAAGAAAGATGTGGATAATGATATTGTTAAACTTAAGCTATTTGCGTTTTCGCTTAGAGATCGTGCTAAAGCTTGGTTTTTGTCTTTACCTAAAAATAGTATTGATTCATGGAATAAGTGCAAAGATGATTTTATCTCTAAGTATTTTCCTCCCACTAAGATCATCTCTCTTAGAAACAATATTATGAATTTTAAGCAACTTGATCATGAACATGTTGCCCAATCTTGGGAGAGGATGAAATTAATGATACGTAATTGCCCTACACATGGATTGAATTTATGGTTGATTATACAAATTTTTTATGTCGGATTGAATTTTGCTTCTAGAAATCTTTTAGATTCGGCCGCTGGAGACACTTTTATGGAAATCACTTTAGGAGAAGCTACTAAACTCCTAGAAAATATTATGGTTAATTATTCTCAATAGCACACCGAAAGATCTACTAGTAAAAAAGTTCATGCAATTGAAGAGATTAATGTTTTGAGTGGAAAGATAGATGAACTTACGAAATTGTTTGCTAATAAGAGTGCTCCTACTGATCCTAATGATATGCCTTTGTCTACTTTGATTGAGAATAATAATGAATCTATGGATGTGAATTTTGTTGGTAGGAACAATTTTGGTAACAACGCGTATAGAGGTAATTTTCCTAGTAATTCCTCTAATAATTATGGTAATTCCTGCAACAATTCTTATGGAAATTATAATAATATGCCCTGTGATTTTGGATCTGGTATTAAATAATTTATTAGTTCGCAAAAGAGTTTCAATGCTTTGATGGAAGAAAAAATGCTTAAGATTGATGAGTTGGCTAGGAACGTGGATAGAATTTCCTTGATGTTGATTCTTTGAAACTTAGATCTATTCCACCTAAGCATGATATCAATGAGTCTCTCAACGCCATGAGAATTTCCATTGCTGGGTGCAAAGAGAGAACCGCTAGGATGCATGCTAAGAAAGATTGCTTTGTGAAGGCGTGTTCTCCTAGTTTTCATGATAATAAAGATGAAGATCTAAAAGTAATTTATGTGTCCCCTATTAAATCCTTGTTTTACAATAAGAATCTTGATAATGATGGGACTGGAGATGAGTCAACTTTAGTTAGAAGGCGTCCCAAAAATTCAGAGTTTTTAGATCTTGATGCAAAACTTGATAAAAGTGGGATTGGAGAGGTTAAAACTTTAAATAGCAATGAACCCACTATCTTGGATTTCAAGGAATTTAATTATGATAATTGTTCTTTAATAGATTGTATTCCCTTGTTGCAATCCGTGCTAAATTCTCCTCATGCTTATAGTCAAAATAAAACTTTTACTAAACATATCATCGATGCTTTGATGCAATCTTATGAAGAAAAACTTGAGTTGGAAGTTTATATCCATGGAAAACTTTATGATGAGTGGGAACCTACAATTAAAATTAAAATTAAAGATCATGAATGCTATGCTTTGTGTGATTTGGGTGCTAGTGTTTCCACGATCCCAAAAAACTTTGTGCGATTTGCTAGGTTTCCGTGAATTTGATGATTGTTCTTTAAACTTGCACCTTGCGGATTCCACTATTAAGAAACCTATGGAAAAATTAATGATGTTCTTATTGTTGCAAATAGGAATTATGTTCCCGTAGATTTCATTGTTCTTGATATAGATTGCAATCCTTCATGTCCTATTATTCTTGGTAGACCTTTCGTTAGAACGATTGGTGCAATTATTCATATGAAGGAAGGGAGATTCCAGTTTCCGTTAAGTAAAGGCATGGAACACTTCCCTAGAAAGACAATTAAATTACCATATGAATCTATTATGAGAGCCACTTATGGATTACCTACCAAAGATGGAAATACCTAGATCTATCTTCGCTTTTATGCCTAGCTAGGGGCGTTAAACGATAGCGCTTGTTGGGAGGCAACCCAATTTTATTTTTGTTCCTTGCTTTTTGTTCCTGTTTAGTAATAAATAATTTATCTAGCCTATGTTTTGTTTGTGTTTTTTGTGTTTAATTAGTGTTTGTGCCAAGTAGAACCGTTGGGAAGACTTGGGGAAAGTCTTTTTGATCTTGCTGTAAAAAACAGAAACTTTAGCGCTCACGAGAATTGCATCCATTTTTTATTGGAGAGTGCTATCTAGTTAATTATTTTTTCAGATGATTAATAGATAAATTCCTGACTTCCAGCAATTTATTTTAGAATTTTTGGGGTTTCAGAAGTTTGCGTTAGTTACATATTACTACATATTGTTCTGTTTTTGACAGATTCTGTTTTTCGTGTGTTGTTTGCTTATTTTGATGAATCTATGGCTAGTAATGGAGTTTATAAACAATAGAGAAGTTTGAATACAGTGGGTTTAACACCAATATAAATAAATAATGAGTTAATTACAGTACCTTGAAGTGGTGTTTTGTTTTCTTTCGCTAACGGAGCTCACGAGATTTTCTGTTAAGTTTTGTGTTGTGAAGTTTTCAACTTTTGGGTAAGGATTTGATGAATTACGGAACAAGGAGTGGCAAGAGCCTAAGCTTGAGTATGCCCAAGGCACCCCAAGGTAAAATCCAAGGACACCAAAAATCCTAAGCTTGGGGATGCCCCGGAAGGGATCCCCTCTTTTGTCTTCGTCTATAGGTAACTTTACTTGGAGCTATATTTTTATTCACCACATGATATGTGTTTTTCTTGGAGCGTCTTGTATGATTTGAGTCTTTGCTTTTTATTTTACCACAATCATATTTTCTGTACACACCTTTTGAGAGAGACACACATGAATCAGAATTTATTAGAATACTCTATGTGCTTCACTTATATCTTTTCAGCTATATAGTTTTTGCTCTAGTGCTTCACTTATATCTTTTGAGCTTTATAGTTTTTGCTCTAGTGCTTCACTTATATCTTTTAGAGCACGGTGGTGGTTTCATTTTATAGAAATAATTGATCTCTCATGCTTCACTTATATTGTTTTGAGAGTCCTTTAGAGCAGCATGGTAATCTGCTTTTGATATTATAGAAAAAACATTCATATAAGTGCATTGAATACTAAGAGAAGTTTGATACTTGATGATTGTTTTGAGATATGGAGATAGTGATATTAAAGGTATCCTAGTTGAGTAGGTGTGAATTTTAGAAATACTTGTGTTGAAGTTTGCAAGTCCCGTAGCATGCACGTATGGTAAACGTTGTGTAACAAATTTGAAACATGAGGTGTTATTTGATTGTTTTCCTTATAAGTGGCGGTCGGGGACGAGCGATGGTCTTTACCTACCAATCTATCCCCCTAGGAGGATGCATGTAATACTTGGTTTTTGATGACTTGTAGATTTTTGCAATAAGTATGTGAGTTCTTTATGACTAATGTTGAGTCCATGGATTATACGCACTCTCACCCTTCCATCATTGCTAGCCTCTTCGGTACCGTGCATTGCCCTTTCTCACCTTGAGAGTTGGTGCAAACTTCGTCGGTGCATCCAAACCCCATGATACGATATGCTCTATCACACATAAACCTCCTTATATCTTCCTCAAATCAGCCACCGTACCTACCTATTATGGCATTTCCATAGCCATTCTGAGATACATTGCCATGCAACTTTCCACCGTTCCATTTATTATGACACTCATCATCATTGTCATATTGCTTTGCATGATCGTGTATATGACATTGTATTTGTAGCAAAGCCACCGTTCATAATTCTTTCATACATGTCACTCATGAGTTTCCCATCCTGGTACACCACCGGAGGCATTCATATAGAGTCATATCGTGTACTAGTATCGAGTTGTAATCATTGAGTTGTAAATAAATAGAAGTGTGATGATCATCATTAATAGAGCATTGTCCCCAAAAAAGGCCAAATAGAAAAAAGAAGGCCCAAAAAAAGGGCAATGCTACTATCCTTTTTTTCCACACTTGTGCTTCAAAGTAGCACCACAATCATATACTAGTGGGAATTTTTCATTTTAGAACTTGGCCTGTATATTCCAACAATGGGCCTCCTCAAGTGCCCTAGGTCTTCGTGAGCAAGCAAGTTGGATGCACACCTGTGACGCCCCCGATTTGACCGTACACTAATCATACACGCAAATGTGTACGACCAAGATCAGGGACTCACGGGAAGATATCACAACACAACTATAGACACAAATAAAATAATACAAGCTTTATATTACAAGCCAGGGGCCTCGAAGGCTCGAATACAAATGCTCGAAGACACAAGAGTCAGTGGAATCAACAATATCTAAGTACAGACATAAGTTAAACAAGTTTGCCTTAAGAAGGCTAGCACAAAAGTAGCAATGACCGAAAAGGCGTAGCCTCCTGCTTGGGACCTCCTAACTACTCCTCGAAGCCGAACTCCATGTAGAATCATCCTCGGGGTCCTCTGGCTCCTAGACTTCATCATATGATCGCAATAACTGGGAAAGGGGAAAAAGAAGTAGCAAAGCAACCGTGAGTACTCATCCAAAGTACTCGTAAGCAAGGATCTACACTATGTATGCATTGGTATTAATGAAAAGGGTAGTATATGTGGACTGAATTGTAGAATGCCAGAATAAGAGGAGGATAGCTAGTCCTATCGAAGACTACGCTTCTGGTCGCCTCCATCTTGAAGCATGTAGAAGAGAGTAGATGGTAAGTTCACCAAGTATCATCGCATAACATTATCCTACCCGGCGATCCTCTCCTTGTCGCCCTGTTAGAGAGCCATCACCGGGTTGTATCTGACACTTGAAAGGGTGTGTTTTATTAAGTATCCGGTTCTAGTTGTCATAAGGTCAAGGTACAACTCCGGGTCGTCCTTTTACCGAGGGACACGACTATTCGAATAGATCAACTTCCCTACAGGGGTGCACCACATTTCCCAACACGCTCGATCCCCTTTGTCCGGACACACTGATCTGGGTCATGCCTGGCCTCGGAAGATCAACACGTTGCAGCCCTACCTAGGCACAACAGAGAGGTCAGCACGCCAGTCTAAATCCTATGGTGCAGGGGTCTGGGCCCATCCCCCATTGCACACCTGCACGTTGCGAGGGTGGCTGCAGAGCAGACCTAGAAACCTCCATTGCAAAGGAAATTGCGTTACGCCGTCCAACCCGACGCGCGCCGCTCAGCCGCTGATGTCACGAAGGCTTTGGCTGATACCACGACGTCGAGTGCCCATAACGGTTCCCTCGTAGTTGGTTAGTGCGTATAGGCCAGTAGCCAGACTCAGATCAAATACCAAGATCCCGTTAAGCGTGTTGTATTAAAGTAACCGCGAACGGTGACCAGGGCCAGGCCCACCTCTCACCTAGGTGGTCTCCGCCTGCCCTGTCGCTCCGCCACAAAGATCCACACGGAGGGCCGTCGGGAAAGTATGTCCTTCCAGCCCCCAATTCGTGAATCAACCGCGGGTACTCAACGAGCTGACCCGACTTTAGTCACAACATATATCATGTGTAGTAGGTATAGTATATACCCGTGATCAACACCCGACGTGATTACGGCCCGATAGTATAGCATGGCAGATAGACAAGAATGTAGGGCCACTGATGATAAACTAGCATCCTATACTACGCATTTAGGATTGCAGGTAAGGTATCAACAGTTGTAGCAACAATGACATGCTATGCATCAGAATAGGATTAACGGAAAGTAGTAACATGCTACACTACTCTAATGCAAGCAGTGGAGATAAGAGTAGGCGATATCTGGTGATCAAGGGGGGGGGGGCTTGCCTGGTTGCTCTGTCAAGAGAGAGGGGTCGTCAACAGCGTAGTCATACTGGGTAGCAGCGGCGTCGGTCTCGGTGTCTAGCGAGAGAAGAGGGGGAAGAAACAATAAATATTAAGCAAACAGATGCATAGCGATGCATGACATGACAAGTAGCGGTGCTAGGGGTGCCCTAACGCGGTATGAGGTGGTACCGGTGAAGGGGGGAAACATTCGGGAAAATATCCGCGGGGTTTCGCGTTTTTGGACAAATGAACCAGAGGGGGAAAGTTGCGTGTTTGCTATGCTAGGGATGCGTGGCGGACGAACGAGTTGCCTGTCCAGATTCATCTCGTCGTTCTGAGCAACTTTCATGTACAAAGTTTTTCCATCCGAGCTACGGTTTATTTTATATTAATTTTAAAAGATTTAAATTCATTTTCTGAATTTTGGAATTTATTTAATTTTGAGAAATAAAAGGGAAAAGGCTAGGTGCACCTGGTGCAGTCCACCTAGCAGTGTACAGAGGGGCTGACCGGTGGGGCCAGTAAACTACCCAGTCAGTAGTTGACTGGTCCACCATTGATTGGTCAACGGGCCTAGGGGGCCCACATGTCATGGACACATGTGCTAAAAGAACCTAAGTAAACTAGTAGAAAAAACAACTAAACAGGGGCCACTGGTCATAGGGTACCTAACTAATCTACTAATAAAAATAGCATGGGCTAATCCCAACTAGCATAGCCGGCCCCTTCGTGCAGTGGACCAAGGCCATGGCTGGGTTCCAGCCAGCGAGGCTAGCGAGGCCAGCGTCGGCGCGAAGGGGAAGAAGGGTGCAGCCCTGGTGGGCGCGGGTGCCAGCTGCGAGTGAGCGTGGGGCGTGGGGCGTGCAGGCGGCAAGAGGAGGAGCGGCGGCGGGGTCGGGCGAGCAGCGTTGAGGCCTTGCGCGGGTATTGGGCTATGCAAACGAGTGGTGCGCCATCTCGCAGAGAGGCGGGCTCCGGCGTGGAGCGAGGCCAGGGCGGCGATAGCACAGGACAACAGAGGCTGTAGGCGCGAGTGGCGGCCAGCGGTAGCAGCAGGATTCGTAGCGGCCGCAGCAGTACAGAGTAGCAGCAGGCAGTTGCGATAGAGATCAGCAGCAAGTATGCGTACGTGGACGTAGTGCTCCAGGTCAGCCATGGCGAACGAACCTCCCGGGGAGGACACTACGGGCACAGATCGAGCCAGAGAAAAGGGGCAACCGAAGGAGGGGCTCACTGCGGTGCCGAAAGTGAGCTGGAGGTGGCCGGGAACAGACCGGAGATGAGGGATCGAGCGGCAATGGCGTCGGCGGCCGGCGGTACGGGATGTCGAAGACGAGATCGATGGCGGCGACTCAATGCGGCTCCGCTCGAGTTGACCCTCTAGATGGACGAGGTCAACGATGGCGATCCTCCTGGACTCATTGGTGCGGCGAGCGGTGGCCGGTGGCCGCGGGCTTGACGACGGCGCGGTGACATCCCGCTCGGCCATGAAAACAGAGAGAGGGGGAGGGGTGAGCGAGAGGCTGTGGGGAGAGAGAGAGCGAGGGGGTCTAGGGTTAGGATTTAGGTCGATGTCGACCTAGTAGCACTACAAAAAAAAAATACACTTCCGTGATGATACGTGTTTGTCACAGTAGGTCGCTTTTTTGTCATGCATGTACATCCATGAAAAATTTATGACAGAATAAAGATAGTCATACATGTGCTGTCGTAGAAGTGTTCCGTGACATTACCAAAATTATCATCACGGAAGTGTCCACTTCCATGACGATAAATTGCGCGTCACAGAAGTGCTTTCGTTAAGGGTGGCCGACACGTGGCATCCACCGTAATGGAACGCTGTTAAGCTATCGTATCGGGTTTTGGATCCGATAACCCGTTAACAGCCCCGACCAATGGGGATTTTCCACGTGTAAAATCATCCTTGGCTAGAGGAAACACGTGTCGGCTCATCGTCAGGACAGATGTCATCCACTCAGTGGACAGAAGGCGCCTATGATACGTTGACACGTGGCACGACCCAACAAGTTTAAATGGGCCGGCCCAACTAGAGGCCCACAAGATTTTGCGGATCATAATGGGCCGGCCCAGCTAAAGGCCCACGAAATTTTGTGGACCATAATGGGCTGGCCCAGCTAAAGGCCCACAAGATTTTGCGGGCCATAATGGGCCGACCTAGGTAAAGGCCCACAAGATTTTTTTGTGCCATAATGGGCCGGCCCAGGTAAAGGCCCATAAGATTCTTGCGGGTCATAATGGGCCGGCCCAGCTAAAGGCCCACGAGATTTCGCCAACATTAATGGGCCGGCCCAGCTGTAGGCCCACAAGATTTTGAGGACCCTAGTAGGTCGGCCCATTAACTGGCTGCCATGTTTTGGGCCAAATGCCGGCCCACATTTGATCCGGTCCATTAATGGCCTGCCACACTCCGGGCCTAATAGTGGCCCCTATGAGATCCGGCCCGCTAAAAGCATACCACGTTCTGGGCCAAATTACGGCACAGATCAGGTCCGGCCCTTTAAGAGGCTTTGGGCTCAATTATGGCCCATATCAGATTCGGCCCGTCAACTAGACACTATGCTTTCGGGCCCACTTGCTAAAGGCCCACTTAGTAATTCAGCCTGGTATTAGTTTTGGCCTGTTAAGGGCCCGTTTAACATTTCAGCCCTATATTAATTTCGGCCTGTTAAAAGCCCGTCATATAGTTGGGCCTAACTATGGCCCGGTTTGCATCCGGCCTGCTCGCAGCCGATATCTGATTGGGCCAAACAAGGACCCATACAATTTTGGCATGTTAAAAGCTCGTGATTTGTTTCGCACAATCATGGGCCGGGGTTCATTTCGGGCTATTGCCGGCCCGTGAGCTGATTGGCACGTTTCAGGCCTAACCTACATCGTGATTGCATGACGGCCCGATTATGTACCATAACTTTATGGTTTGGCCGGTTTACTGCGAAGACAGGATATATATACAGTAAAATAACTGCAGCATCGTGAATAAGAGAAAACCTATACTATACAATAAAGAAATTACGGCATATTACATCCACTGGGCATCAAAGTTCGCCACTATGATAATAAAGCACAAGCAGATAGCAGATTACATACACTGGGCATCAAAGATCGCCACCAGGGCAAATAAACACGCCGACAAAATAATATACAAAACCGACATCACTTCAATAGAGTTCAAGAAAGGTTAGCCCTGCTGGGGAGCTGCAGCGCAAGCAGCTGAGCAAGATGATGAGACTGTGCTTGTTCAACACTTATAACTTCCTCACTCTGAAAGATAAACAAGCAGACACATGACATGTTTTGCACATAAAAGTATTAGTGCTGGCAATTCATCACATTTCTTACTGACGAATAAAGTGACACAGTTTAAATTTGCATTAACACAACATGGTATTGTTCAGGTCAAGACATGGCAAGAAATGACATTGTGAAGGAGTTGGCAGCTTCACGACACCACTGGATTACAGATCAAGTACTCATAAGTATCAATGGTTAGTGTGCTGTCAATTTATACCATTTCAGATTGGCAAATAAAGAGACGGTTTAAATAATAGTAGAATGATATGATATTTTTCATAGTTAAGACATTGCAGAATATGACATTGTGCTGTAGTGGGTAGGTTCACCACACCACTGGATTACAGATGAAGAACAGAAGCATACATGCAGTGCAAAAGAAGATCACTTGCTCTGTATAGTTTAATTTACATGGTATGAAGAAGGAACTTGTTTGTACAAATGAAAAGTTAAATTGAGAAAGGACGAACTTTTGTTTATGAACTACATATATTAAACTTTAAACAAGCAATTTGATGCAAACACCAAAAATAAACAGCTATTGCAGTCGTTCCTAACCAAATATATACAACAAAGTTTGAAGGCTTGAGATGGACAAACTTACATTATTGGTGAAGACAGGCTCTATAAAGGCCTTGTCCATGCCTAACCAAACAGCTGTTGCAGTCATGCCTAACCAAATATATTCAAGAAGTTTACCATAGAATCTTCTTCAAAAGCATTGCCTTTATTCTACATTTTGTTAAGAGTAAATATAGATGTGATAATATACGGAAAAATGGAGAATATTTAAGATAAGCTGAAGAGTGATGATACATAACCAAGTAGCTATAAATGTAAGTGCAACGATACAGGCAAAAGGTACAGCCAAGAGCAATGCACAGCTAAACTTCTTCAGTACCAACCTTATGGTAAGAGTAAATTAGATCTGATGTGTAGAAAATGGAGGGAAAAGGAAAATAAGTTGCAGAGTGATGGTACATGAACAACTACCTGTCATTATAAGTACACTAATAAAGGACATCATGTATTTACAAGAACAATGCGGAGCTAAAAAAACATTAGCATTGGATATATTCTACACTAATTAACCATTCATACAGGTCAGATAATTTGGAGCGAACAATTGATAAGCAAGCTATCATGCATACTGCTGTCACATAATGAACCAGGTATGTTTGCAAGTACAGTGATACAGAACAACAGGTACTAACAAGAGCAAAGCAGCGGGCAGCATATTTGAGATATCCCGTCGTTCTTGTCAAATCGGAATTCTTCTTCGAGCAAATTTCCTGCAAAAAAGATCCGTAAGGCACATGCGGAAAAGTAGAAGTTCAAATTGTCATGTGATTTCATAGACATTACCTCATCCTGGGAACGAGACCAGTGCATAACAAGGTTTTTCCATTCAATGTCTTCTAAATTTAGCACATGAGACTTCACCAGAAATTTGTTTATAGACTTGCCATGAAAGTGTGATTTCCTCAAGTAACACCGATACTACTGCAATGCTTCCTTGAAAAGCACAAGCAAGCTTTGCTCGTCATGACTATCCAGATTGACCCTCGCCTAGTTACAACAATGTAATGTAAATCATTGATGTGTTCAATCAGCAGAAAACAGGAAAATAATAGCCATGAATAATAGCACTTACACGTAAGTTGGACAGACAGATGTGAAAATGGTGTTTGTCTTCACAATAATCTTCCCATGATGGGAATATATGCACGTAGTCCCTAACAACATTGAAAGCATTGACTTTGAAACTGGAAATAAATGGAATGGGGTTCCAATCTGCAGAAATTGGCCGTCTCTACAGCTGGGATAGGTCTTCGGTCGGTGGACTTGCTGTACTTTTTGCTAGAGTGGGATTTTTTTGCGGTACAGCTGGTGCTATGGCAAATGAAATCGGTATAACTTTTGCTAGAGTGCAGGTCCTGTGTGGTGGGGCTAGTGGTGTGGCCAGTGAAGTATGGGTACAGTCTTCTGGAGTCGGTCCTACGTTTTGTGTCACTGGTTGTACAACCAATATAAGTGGGGTGTTGTCTGATTTCTCCGGCACCAGCACGTTTTTCAAGGACTTTGCTGGTGCTCCTTCTGGTTTGGCAATCACCCTCTTCCTTTTTGATGTCTGATGCACAAGAACAACATTTTAGTGAAAAAACATGGTATGATGACAGATGGAATATGTATTGATAATGGATGGGCATGGCATCTCGACATATATGATGAGTAAACTAAGCAGATGGCGGTGCAACAAAGTAGAAGAAATGCAAGACAACATATGCAAGATACCCGCAATCAATAAAACATTGCCAAATTAGAACAGACACCTTGATGGGTGAACAGGACAGACCATCTGCCTTTGGCTCCTCGAGGTTAGAATAGTCATTAGGATGATATTCTGGACAAGATTCAACAGGTGGGGAGCGTATGAGTTTCATTGCATCCAGAATGGCGCTCAATGTCTTGGTGCCAATTTTTTAAGTCATTGCAGTGTTTAGCTTCAAGAGTGGACTGCTGCTAGTGCGACACAAAGCAACTACACAGATCATAGTGTAGATATAACGGGAAAACCTTAAGCATCAGAGTAAAATCAGCAAAGTGGAACTTGCTGGAATATATGTGCTAGTATTGCTGGTACGGCTAGAAAGGCTTCGGATACTAGCTCTCTTCAAGTGAAGGTGCGGTACTGTTAATATCAATATAACTCTCAAAGGAGACACAGCTCCCTGCATTTCCTTGCTATTCTTATATGATTCAAGTGGGCAGGCCACTACAAATCCTATTCCTATGTTTACAAGATCCTACGAATCAAAGAGGCTCAAAGTGTCCATCACAACCGACCGTATAGACCTCTACACTGCAAATGTCCCTGCTCATCTTCAATACAAGGAACATACTGTACTACTATCATACTCCCTCCATTCCAAAATATAAGTCTTGGTAGAGATTTCCACTATGGATCACATACAGATGTATCCAGGTACATTTTAGAGTGTAGATTCACTCATTTTGCTCCATATGTAGTCCGTGGTGGAATCTATACGAAGACTAGTATTTAGGAACGGAGAGAGTACATATTAAAGAAGAACGGAAGAGGAACATGGTAAAGAAGAGCAAGAAGATTTTGGATAATAAAATGTTGGTTGCGCAGTGCCCACACATGATGAACCAGAGCGCGTTAAGAATGCAACTCCTAGCTGTCTCTCGACCATTTCAGGCGGTTGGATAAAGATCCTACGTCTCCAAACCCTTCTTCTTCCTCGTCTCTGATTCTTCCCATACAGAACACCGCACGGGCCATCAGCCAGACCACCGACCCCCACCGCCCGTGTTCCTCCGCCACCCCCACCCCACCCCCACCCCAACCCCCACCCGCGTCGAGTTTTCTTCATTCGGCGAGGCCCCACAACCACCCGAGCCCCTTCGATCGCACCGGCGAACTCCGGCGAGCTCTGAAAAATCGACTGACCCAATTTTGAAATTTAGTCTACTGTGATTTAACTAGTGTGGAATATAAAAGGGGAAAACCATAAGCATTGCGAGTATGGTGTTGAGCATGCCATGGCGGATCTGAAGGTGCAAACCAGACAAAGGCAACTTCGCAACCAAGACAAGAAATCAGAGTAAAGTAGTGGCGATCTATTTTCTTGCTGTGATAAATAAGTTGAGCAGATACGAAAGAGTATCTCCTCTGGTGCGGCGCCGTGTAGGCATTTGCTAAGAATTTGATGGTGCTGCGGTAGCGATGGCTGTCGGCGGCGTGGAAGCAGATCTAGGAGGGTAGACAGTGGTAGCTGGGCGCGGTGGACGAGACGGTCATACGAGCAGCACCGACAAGGTGGACGACGGCGGGGATGAAGCGAGAGGACGGGATGCAAGGATCCCGGTCCGAAGCTGTGGATGAGAGAGGTCGATCTCTTGTAATGGACGGCGGCGTCGGGGTATCAGCTCCGGCATGGTGGAGGAGGACGGCGGTGGATGGGGTGGCGGACGGAGGAGGGTGGGGTGGAGAGGGTGTTTTGGCACCCACGGAGTACGAATGGGGAAAAGGGAGGTAGAGAGGAAGGGGTGAACCATGTATTCAAGGCGCGCTTGTCTCAAATGCGAGGAAATTTACAAACTTAGCCCCCGTTTCAAATTTCTACTACATCACAGCAACACTAGTCGGTCGGGGATAGGACGGTAATCTCGCATACACCAAATATTTGCCGACAAGAGTTTGTTTTTTGAGCCCACCGTGTATGAATATGAATCGGGGAGGGAGTCGATTTCGGCCGAGGACACACTGTGTTTTGGTGCCCAACGTGTATGAATCCGGGTGAGAGGCGGTTACGTCACATTCTGGTGAAATTACAAACCTACCCCTATCGAAACCTATAGAAATCCAGCATGTAGGCTTTGCGTGGCAGGGATAGGCAACAATGATTTCCATCTCGCAGATTTTGGTTCCGGGCGGTTACTGCAACTTTCCCCGCTTCGTTCAAATTTTGCAGAGCGCATGTTTACCGTGCCAACTCAATTCGAAACCTGTTTGTATTCTATTTTCTTCGGGCGGGATCCATTTTCAATTGGAATTACATTCTATATACATCATATATATATATATATATATATATATATATATATATATATATATACTTTCAAAAGCACAACACCATTTATACATAAATATGGTTTACAAATGTCATGATCTCAGATTCATAAGGTTGTATCCATCAATTTGGATTTTCAAATATTTGAAACCACTTTATGTTGAAATCCAATGTATGCATTCCTCGCTAACTGTCTCCAATTAATGTGTGTTTCATGCGGGTTGTTTTTACTTCTCAAACATGTATACTGTGTTTCACACATGCAACATATAGTGTAATCCCGTTTACACATTAATTTCATATAAACCATGCATTGTTTGTAATTGAAGAATCTATGGATCACCAATATTGATAAACTATATAACATTACACGTGTGCCCAAATTCAAATGAATATGCATGTTTGATACACCAATTTGCGTTATGATATTATTGATGTCGTGATCTCCAGTTTAAATATTTGAATCCCCTTTAATCTAGATATTCGTCTCATATAGCTATCACTCATGCTTATATTAGACTATCTCTCTGGACCTATACGCGTTCATCGTCTCTCAGGTATCTCTCGTGCTACCTGTATGTCGACAATGATCTTTTATCTTCGTAACACACTGACGGTACTCTCTCCCTCGACCTTCATCACTCTATCTCTCTCTAAGTATATCTCGCTCCCTGCTATGTGTCTCTAACTATGATTCTCCATGTGGAATCTCTTTCTCTCACACAAACACAAAACTTTGTCTCCCGTGGTCTCATTTCTCTCTACTATTGCCATGTGTGGCACTCGCACACCCCTCATACAGAGATGTCTTTCGCTCCTTAGATATGAGAACCTATGACTCTTCCTCATCAATATCTCTTTCTCACACACAAACACAAACTCTGTCTCCCAGGGTCTCATATTTCTCCATTGTTCTCTCGTATGTCACTCACACACACCCTCTCTCCCTAGAGATATCTTGCGTTCCCTCGTATGTCTCTCTAGCTGTCACTCTCGTTGTGAAATATCTTTCTCTCTCGCAGACATAAAACTCCGTCTCTCTGGATCTCATTTCTCTCTGATATCTGTTTGTATGTGACTCACACGCACCCTCTCTCTATCTCTCTCACACCCACACACATAACCCAGCCTTCTGATCCACTCGACTCCTATCTCTAACGCACACTAGCTAGCATCTTTATCTTTATATTTATCTGTTTCTCCATCAACCTTCTTTCTCGCCCTCACTCTTGATTCCTATCACCCACACTACATATGTTTCTCTCTACATGCAGTCAAGTGCCCTCTCACACACATATATAACTTCACCCTTTGAACCACCCGGCGGTCATCTCCATCACCCAAACTAGTGGATGTCCCTCTAGCTAGCATCTCCATCTCTGTATCTATCTGTAGTTTCTCTGTCAACATTTCTTTCTCGCACGGAGTCTTGCTTCCTATCACCCACACTATATATGTCTCTCCATACATATGCATTTATAGGTTGGTCTCTTTTGCACAATCATTGCGCCTCCCTCCCTCTACTCGCCATAGATGCATGCTCCAGCCCACGCCACTATCTCTTAAAGACAAAAACACATGCTCAATTGTCGGGACTTCTTCCATGCATTCTCACCTGCATGCATATTGTCATACCGATCCGTCTCTCCCATGTCGTTGATCTTATGACTTATGTCTTCTTTCTTTTATCTCGATCATGCGCACGCGCACACACGCACATCCCATGTATACATGTATACCTCTCACACATGCATGTTCAAGGTCTCTATGTCTCCATACATAGTTAATTACCCTCAATCCTAACGCCACATCGAATCGTTCTCCTCTTTTGTGCACATAACTTCCGCCTAGATGGGTAGAACACACACTCACACTTAACAATCTCCTTCTAGCTACTCCCCCCCGCCTCTCACTCTTCCCCTATATCCCCTAAACCAATAAGACCATCCATTAGTTTAATTCTCGCCTACATGCACCATCGATATATAGTAGTCTTCCTCGGTGTCTCTTGAATAAACACGTTCTCTCGAAGTCGACTCCTCTCATGCATATAGGTCCTAATGCATTTTTCGAGGCTAACTTTGACCAAACATTAGAGCAATAATATATGACACGCAACTTACACAAAGCATACCTTCAATTTTGTATGTCAAAGGAGCTTCCAATAATATAATTTGCATAGTATACATCTCATGTGCTATTAATCTTGTCAATAGTCAAAGGCTGTCTTGAAAAACACAGTAGGCCCTATATAGATGGAAGGAGGGAGTAGGTCCCATGCAAAAAATGAGAATAAAATTCAAACATCTAGGCATCGTGGCTCAGTCGATAACATTGAGAAACTTGGTTTTAAAATCATGAAACTTGGCATGGTGTCATGTCATGGTAGTACCATGCCGTGGTAAAAAAATTGGCCGAATAGGAACAAATTTTGGTGTAAGCTTCTTGCAAATCGGAGCTTCTCTCAAGAAGGCTCGTGGTTCTGTGAGGGAACGTGTCACCTTTGTGTGCATAATTCAAACTTGAAATACAAGCACATGTTCCAGTGCACCAAAGTTGTTTGAAAAATCACATGTGTGTCCTCGGGTAAATTTCTAGGTTCCATGCAAGAAATGGGAATGAAATTCAAAATTCTGGGCATCGTGGCTGGGTTGGAAACATTGAGAAACTTAGTTTTTTAATTCCCGTAAATCCAAAACACGCATGAAAATAATGAAACTTGGCTTGGTGCCATGACATGGCACCAACATGCTATGGTAAATTTGCAGTCCGATTTGCGAAGGCGCACACATTAACAATCAACAAAGTCATTTTGGAAGAAGTGCTATCACGTTACAATCAGAAACACAAGTATTATTGAAACTGTGGGTGCTCTACTTACTAGTACCATTTACGTGCCGCCACGTGTCCCCTTTTTTATTAGCTAGGAGGCGACGTGCAGGGTAGCTATTTGAGTACGAGAGGCGTGCGATCAGACCCCTGCGCGTGCTTATCGGGAGGAGGTCCCTTTGACCTCCATCTGCCGTCCACCTCTCTCCTAATGTCTCCATTAATGGCGCCCGAGCCTCTGTTTAATGGCGTGGCTATGTCTCACTCGACTGAGATTTAAGAGAGAAAAAAGAAAATCTGAAAGCACGGATCTTGATGTAAGATCCGACGGACCTATATAGCATCTACTGCGACTTATAGCAAGACTGATGAATATATAAGGACGACTAAATTTTTTTTGATCAAAGAAGGGCTTGCCACTTCTGATTTTCATTACTGAAAACCACCACAATTCACAAGAAGTTCAGCACAACTCCAGCCTAACACGAAGGACTAAAAGCTACCAGATTGAAATCGCAACATCCCAAGAGGCCAACAAAGGCCAAACATCCGCGCTAGAACCCAACATTTCACAACCGACGACACAATCCACATCCTAAACCGATTATTACATCAAAAGAAAACAGGAAACTAGTCTCCGAGGCGAGTGGCAATGAACTCGTTCGTGTTGTCAAGACGCTGCTTGAGAACATCCACGGATTCCTCCACCAGCCTTTGGCGCTCGTTGCGGAGCATGTCATTCTCGTCCATAAGTTTTTCAACAAGGCACTAGTCTCCTCCTGCAGGTCTGCACTTCGGACGATCTTCTCCCTCAGCAGGCCGCGCTCGGCCCGGAGCCTCTCATTGCCCTCCCTTAGTTGCCGGATGACGCCGGTAGCCTGTTCAAACGAGGCTATCATGTCATCCTGCAACCTCGCCGAGCGGGAGATCTAATCTGTCTGGCTATGGACGATCGCATGCATGCGCCTGTAACAGTCGTCGCGTGCCCACGAGAAATTTTCCTAGGCCGTCGCAGCGCGGCGGGACATCTCTGCTGCTTCCGCGGTGCAGCCGGACCAGTCTGCTGCATCGACGGCGCGGCGGGACCTCCGTGCTGCTTCAGTGGCACGGCAGGACCTCTGTGCTGCTACTTCCGCGCGGCGGGACATGTCGGCTGCTCTCGCAGCGAGGCGGGACATCTCTCGTGCTTCCGCTTCCATGCTCACCTCTCCCTGGTGGCAATCTCTTGACCCAGAGCTCACGTTGGCCATGGCAGACACAAGGGAAGGATGTTGAATGACTTGTTTGTTTTTGTGGATGAGGAGTTGAGGAGGAATGTGCACTCATCTTGGCATACTAGTATTTATAACCGAGTACTAATACGCTCCTAAGTGGGAAACCATTTAGGTTGTGATCGGTGTGAACAGGTTTGCAATTCAATATAGCGTGGAGTAATTTGGAATGTGACGAGACGCAAGCTCAAAATTTATTGACAGTTCTAGTTTCGAAGTGCGGCACTATTCCCGGATGGAGTACTTTTTTTTCTACTCCCTCCTTTCCGGTTTTACAGGGCTTATCTCAAAATTTTAGTTTTTCCATTTTATAAGGCTCAATTTGGTTGTCCCCAACACATGTTCAGATTCCAAGGTGCATTAAATCATTGCATGCAAGTATTAAGAGAAAATTGACCAATGCATGTACTTTATGCAAGCATGCATTGCAATTAATGCATTAAACCTATCTCTTGGGACTTCTCGCACGCACCATCGTGCCACCCACAAAAACTTGTACTCTGAGTTTAGTAGTATGTTATACAGGAAGAGAAGAGGTGCATGCATGCACTCGTCCTCTCACACACGCGTCTATTTTTTCTCAAAAAGGAGGATGATGACCCCCGGCCTCTGCATCTGGGAGTCACACACGCAAATTATTGAAATATATCGAGTGCAGTGCTTTGATGTGTCGCGTCAACTCGTACATCAACGAGAAGTTTGATTATCCTCTCCCTCGCGGACTTAACTGCACATGCCTTTGGCTGTATGACAGGTTGGCCACACACCTGTAGGGCCCACCTATCATACACGCAAAGGCAGGAGCGTCCCTCCCTCGCCCATGAGCGTGGTGGCCGGCAAGACTAGGAGAAGCATTCGCTATACGCTCTCCCTCCCGCACGCGGTGGACATGCAGCAGTTCAATCGGTGTCAAATGGCCAGAAGCGTACTGTAGTACTCCTCCAGTGCAGTAGTATTCCATTATTGTTCGACTTCCCGAAGAGGCAAAGAGCCAAGCGCAGCCCGAATGCTCGTGTGGCAGTTTCATGTGTATAGTAGTCTAGGATAGCGTGTACCATGATTGTAAGCTTAAAATCGTTGGGGTTGGCTCCATGCTATGTGGCCATCTCGAAGTTTTTAAAAAAAATTAAAATAGTCTTCTGGCCCTACCCAAAAACTGCCGCGCGTATTGCCCGAGAAAAGCCCCGCCCTCAACTTTTAACTACGCAAAAATAGTTCGAGCTTGTTCGTTCTATATAAATACAGTACTTACTGTATGTTTATTCACCCATGGGGTTCTTCAATAAATGGAGGGGCGGGGAGCACAAGTGAACAATACTGTAGTACTACTAGTAGTAAGTAGGAGTCGTATAGTAGTCACCTTAAATAGAGAGTTTCTTTTCTATAATGCCACATACACAAATTGAAACGCTTGTTGTGGAGAGAAAAAAGATAATCACTCCACTATATATGGACGTAGGGGCCTGAGCGCTTGCTTTACTAGGGTTGCTCTCTTCATTCTCTCATCCTCTCCAGATATAAAAAAGACAGCGGTAGCGACATTTTCTCTCTGCTCACCGCTCGTCACAGATCCGGTCGGATCCCTTCGGCCGGTGTGTGTAGAGGACTAAAAGGTGCATCGTTCACGCGGTCATCGCCGCCGAGGGAGGAAACCCACAGCTGCCGGAGGGGCCCGATCCTCTACCCGTGTCATTCTCTCCGACACATGGCCGGCTCGGGAGGTCCTCCGACCCTTCTTCCTCCCTGCCGTATTGTCCGCAGATCCGACCTGCCGCTGCCGACATCCCGGCGACCCTCAGGTATAAGTTCTTCGAAAGCGGCTTTGCTCTACTGCCCCAGCTTCCCACGTGTCTGCATGTGCATCTTTTTCTACTCCCATCAGCTCTTCCAAAGCCACCTAAATTTTTAGTATTATTAGAGGTAAAGCTACTTCATGCATTCGAATCTAGGGCTTTGTTCAAACAACAAGAAAGGGGGGAAAGTTGTAGCATGAATCTAGGACTTGATTCAAAGAGGAAATAATATGGTGAAAGTAGTAGAAACCGTATACCCAACCGGTCTCTTGGTTGAAAAGGGAAATAATGGGAAAACGCAGTACAAACTGGATAAGGAACAGATCTATTATTGGTTGAAAAAAGGATAGAAAGTGGCCGCTGGTGGACAAGTCAACAGAGTATGTCCAGGATTAGATTTGCTGCCATCACATAGTAAAAGGTCTCCAGGATAAGATTTGCTGCCCTCACATGGTAAAAGGTCTCAGGATTAGATTTGCTGCCCTCACATAGTAAAAGGTCTCCAAGATTAGGTTTGCTACTCTCACATAGTAAAAGGTCTCCAGGATTAGATTTGCTGCCCTCACATAGTACAATGGCACTCCTGCTGTTTCCCCCAGTATAATAAGTAAGTTGCTCCTTTACGTTGCTGAGTGTCCTGGTTTCCTGTCCCCACGGTCCCATGCCCTTAAACCAACTCTTTAGCTACTGTTGATTTACTGTGTCTGGTAAACAAGCAATGCGACCATTAAAGTAATCCCATATTTGAGGAATCTCATTGTTGATCGTAATGCTTCTGGTAACATGAAGCATCGCTGATGTTTGAAAATTTCTATTGTCCTTGCGTGATTGCCGTGAACATAATTAAGATGCTTCTTTTCATTTTGTATATGTTTCGTATATTCTTATTAACCAGCAACTGTTTACTTTCTATCTTTTTGTGCAGATAGGGATATCCATTTCACCTTGTTGCTATAGTGACCTTTTGGTGAACTGCATAAAACACTTTTTTTGGAATGAGTGTCTTGTGCAATTCAACTAAAATGTAACGTGGGAAACATCTCTCAATTTTAGTGGAACTGCACAAAATGGTGATTGGAGTTTCCAAAATCTCCGTCAAGTTCTGCTGGTAATCTCGTGCAACATTTTATTAGCCTTTGCAAGATGGAGTCGTCACTGTCACCACAATGGCACTTTATTTTAGTGGAACTGCACAAAAGGATAAGAAAATTATAGTTGCACCTTACATGAGCCGGACAACCAACATTAATGTTCCTCAATTTTAGTGCACCTACTAAAGAAGAACCTGCCAGCTCACAAGAGCAAGTACTTCTTGCTAGCTGAATGATGCAATCTTTGCTTCATTTCAGTTGAACTGTAGAAAAAGGCGCATGAATTGAATCATGGAACTCCAGGCAGACCTCATCCAAGTAGAGCTGGAGGTTGAGTTCAAGGAGGCCGCTATTAAAGAGAAATCATGCTCTCCTGTCTCCTTGTTTGTGTTGTGCAAACATGTTGTGCAAACATGAATACTCAACTACAGATGTTGTGACATTCAAGAGCATTCGCCAAGTTCTTCGATTGTATGACATGGCTAGCCAAGATGGATTTAATCCCGATATTCACTTTATCAAAAGGCTCTAATGGGTTGGTTCTAGATCTTGCAAGCTAGGAATCAGTGAGATGTGTAGGCATCTTTGTTGTACTTATTATTTGGATCTTATTTGTTGGTTCTGAATCTTGCAAGCTGGGAATCCATGAATGTGTAGGCATCTTTGTTGTAATTATTATTTGGATCTTATTTGTTGGTTCTGAATCTTGCAAGCTGGGAAACACGACATGATGATGCAGAGGACAACAACCATAACAAACAGTTCAAACTCAGTAGTATTATCTTTTGTGGAAGTGCGACAAATGTGATGATCGTGTGCGTCCTGAGAATAATAATTCTAATTGTTGTGCATGTTGATCCTGTGGCACTGATAGAACGAGCGAATGCATTGCTTGTTTTAAGTACAAATTTCTATTAAAGCTAATTAAATTTAAGTAAAGTGACCACTAACTCCTGTTATTACAGTACCAATGTAGACCCGCTCGTGAACCGACATGTGGCCGAGGGTGCATCTTCTGCCGGCCGTGCAGCGGATGAGGGAGGGGTAGTAACTGTTGTCGCTTGTACACACTCAGCTTACTGTTGAACCCAGTTCCCCAAGAGCTGAAAAATGAACTGCCGCCGCCTACACACTCGTTCACCCGAAGAGACTCCAATGGCGATCCGAGGGGTGAGCCTGCTGGATATGGACTTCAGCAAGGAGTTCACCTTTGAGTTCGCCGTTCAGTCCTATGGCTGCACCAAGTTGAATGTGATGTACACCAACGATACAGACTCGGTGAAGCTCTGCCTCGCCTCAGTCCTATGGCTGCACCAGGTTCTGGAGCATTCGCCCCTTTCATCGGCAGCACCGACTACACCTTCGCTACGGTGGAGAGAAGGAAGGACGCGATGATTCGGCCATCTGGTGCAACAAGCTTGTCGACATCCAGAAGCAATACAAGATCATTAGCAACAGGCAGGAGAAGGACTCCGTGGTTGACCTCGCTGAGACCATCATCGACCCCTGATACGCCAACATGAAAGAAGACGACCTAAACACATGGGAGGTACATCTGAATCTAGCCTACATAACCTACGCGGCCAAGGACGCATATGTACATGCAGATCTTGGACATGAGGGCGTGTCTGCTTACCGTAACCGACGAGTACACGGACAGCCGCAGCGTCATGATCAAGCATGCCAGGAAGGTCTAGATGTTGTACTTTATCTATTTATAAGCACCTTTATCATGTGAGTGTTTCATGCATTAGCCTATGTGTCGTAATTATATGTTTTGTCCGAAATATTTCTTTTAAGAACCCATTAACCTAATTGCTTTTTTTAGTGGCAATTTGCTTAAGTATGTAAACTAGTTCACTTGTCCGTAAAAAAAACTAGTTCACTCGGCTGCCGTGCTTTGAATCTCCTTCCTCCCAACATAGTCCCCTCCTCAGGTGGACCCAGCAGGTCTCTGAATTTTCTCCCACATTCTTTTTTGATGTAAACTGAGTTTTCTCCCAGTACTTTCCCCTAGAACCAACTCAATTGTCCCACGTCTAGCCTAAAAAACAATAATACCCCACGTACTATTAACTCATCAAATTAAAATGATATTTTATTTCGTAAGTAGAAAGTTCATACAAAATAATAATAATAATTGTTTATATATAACTTGGCAAGTTAACTCCTAGTGATTGCGTACATAAGCTTGCAAAGATTTTACTGACGTGCAATCATGTGTTTATGTTTTTATAACATTTCTCCGTCTAGCCCAACATGATATTTTCATCCAGCCCAGCAAGTCCGCGGCTTTCGAGAAAAATGCAAATGGGATTTAAATGGGCTGCATAGATGCTACATCATTGCTTCACCCATCCCACCAAATGGACTAAAAAACAAATGGACTGACAGCTGGGTCCACGGCCAGAGCCCAGTTTTTTTGTGATTTGCCAAGTAAGTCGCTTTGTCGGGCCTATTGGGCTGCAAATCTTTCAAGACGAGGAGAGCTTTCATTCGACTGGCCGAGAAAATGGCCCATCAGTAAGGAGAAATGGGATGTACATTTTTAAAACACAACAAACCGGCAATTAGTTTCAAATATCTTTTTTTTCATTTCAAGATTTTAAATTACATTAATTTTTATGCATGGAGAATTTGTTGGATTTTATATTGATATACATTTAATTTTAAAATCAGTTTGAATGTGAGTCGAAATTTCGGGATTAAAAACAGTTCAGACCGCACCAAAATATGCAAAATTTCGTATAATTTTTTAACCGTGGCCACAATATGGGCTGTAATGCTAACAAAAAGAATATGGACTCCAAAAAACCTTAAGAATTAGCAAATGGGATGTATGTTGTTTTCCACAGATTTGAGGCTTTCCTAAAAAAAGGTTGACGCACAAGCAGTGACTGTTGGATGGCCATCCAACGACCGTCGTGCTTCTTCATTCTCTGCTCTTCCTGCTCCAGTCGCTCAAACAGGCACCGGCGGGACTGCCTACTCCCTCCTTCCCGCGACTGGCTCTGCTGCCGCGCAGGCCTCACCACCCCACCGTACTCCCATCACTGGCCTATCCATCCCTCTACTCACCCACACATGCTGTTATTCTCCGGCAACGGCAGACGAACCAGTAAACCCTCATATAGTCGTACTCCCCTCCGCGTGGGAAACAACTGCCGAGTCTTCCCTGCCTCCGTGTCGTTCCCTTCCTAGGCCTCGCCATCGTCCACCGCCCTGGTGCTCTCGGTGCGGCCTGGTCAATGTGGTCAACGACCGACATGCATCTGAAGTGGACTTTACGTGGAGAGGCCGACGGCTGGGTCCACGGCCGCACGCAAGGAAATACCTCCTTATTACGTGCAAAATAATGCTTCCTCCACCTGACATCAGGGACCCACCAAAAGGGCCTCTGTATTTCGCGAAAAAAACATTAGCACCGTTGATAGCTCGGACCCACCAGCTATATCTTCGCACGCAAGGAAGTGCCTCCTTATTATGCACAAAAAAATGAATACTCCCCCTGTTAGCTGGGACCTAGTATAGTGGCAGGCTGACTTGTGGGCCTACTAAGTTGAAGGGGACGGAGGGCTTTGTCAACTTAGTCAATATGCACGATTCTAGCTCCAGTGACCGTACGATGTCCATCCAACGGCCGTAGTGCTTCTTCAACCTCTGGTCTTCTTGCTCTAGCCGCCCAAACCAGCGTCGGTCGTGCTTCATGCTCCTGCCTCCCGTGGCCGGCTGCGATGCGGCGGAGGCCTCATCGCCCCCTACTACTCCCACCGCTGGCCAGGCCATCCCTCTACTCACCCACACCCCCTGTTATTCTGCGGCGATGGCAGTCTCACACCGCAGCGAACCAGTGAACCCTCGTACTCCTCTACGCGTGGGCATCCACTGCCGCGTCTTCCCCGGCTCCGCGTCATCCCCTTCCTAGGCCTCGTTGTCCTCCACTGCCCTACTACTCTCGGTGCGGCGTGGTCAACATGGTCAAGGAACGGCTTCCATCGAACATGGACTGTACATGGAGAGGCTAGCAGCTGGGTCCACGGCCGCAGCAAGGAAGTGCCTCCTTATTACATGCAAAATAATTATTCCTCCACCTGACAGCGGGACCCACCGGATGGGCCACCGTATCTCGTGAAAAAAACGTTTTCCCCTGACTGCTGGGACCCACCAGCTACATCTTCGCACGCAAGGAAGTGCGTCCGGGAAAAAAACGATTCACCCCCTGACTGCTGGGACCGACCAGCTACATCTTTGCAAGCAAGGAAGTGCCTGACAGTCGGGACCCACCTAGTCGAAGCGTACGTAGCATTGTCATTTTGGTCGCGAATGTGTACGCACATACTGGTCAATGTAGAGGCGCGCACGTGTCGTAGTAGAGGCGCGCACGTAGCATTTACACGTACATATAGCGGCCAGGGTGCAAGAAAGAAAATACGGCCACATATGTGTACATACGGGCGGGGTCTCGAACACCTACTCGCGCATACGTACGGTCAGGGCTCGTGTACATGGCTGGGTCAGAACGGAGAAACAGCGTCGTCGTCGTGTTCATGGGGAGGCAACGGAATGCGTCGTGTTCATGGGGAGGCAACGGAATGTGTCGTGTTCATGGGGAGCCAATGGAATGCGTCGTGTTCATCGGGAGGGCTTTGACGGAACAGGCGATGGAAACGAGGCCTGGCGTACCGCAGAACGGAGGAAACGGCCTTGTGTTCGATCGGCCATGTTCGAAGCGCGATCCTGTTCATCGGGAGGGTCTGGCGTACCGCAAAACGGAGGAAACGGACCTCCTATGATCGAAACGGGGGTCCTGTTGATCAGGAGGGGTGTGGCGTACCGCAAAATGGACGAAACGGACTTGTGTTGGAGCGCTACGATCGAAACAGGGTCCTGTTCATCGGGAGGGGTGTGGCGTACCGCAAAACGGGACTCCACGGGATACTGTTCATCCCGACCGTCGACCTCCTCCAGCCTCCACGGGCTCCTGTTCATCTAGCCTCCACCGCGCGCTACTCCACCGGCTACTGTTCAACCACCCCTCCACCGTCTACTGTTCATCCAGCCATCCACACCATGGGGACCTGTTCAACCACCCCTCCACGGGCACCCCTCCACCATCTACTGTTCATCCAGCCCTCCACAC
>NC_041384.1:289350791-289415912 GCF_002162155.2 Triticum dicoccoides
ACCACCCCTCCACCGTCTACTGTTCATCCAGCCCTCCACACCACGGGGGCCTGTTCATCCACCCCTCCACGGGCACCCCTCCACCGTCTACTGTTCATCCAGCCCTCCACCACACCACGGGGTCCTGTTCATCCAGAGGCAACGCCACCGCTCACTGTTCATCCAAACCCCCCCGCAACGCTCACTGTTCATCCCATCGATCGGCTTCAGTTAGCAGCAGTAGCGAAGGAATCGCTCGATTGGGTTCAGTTAACAGCCATCGATCGATTGCTCGGGTTCAGTAATGCGTAGCCTGCAGTGCAATCGCTCGGGTTCAGTTAGAGCCCAACGCCTCGCTCGGGTTTAGTTAGAGCCAACGCCTCGCAGACACGCGCATACGTGTACGAGAGAAACATGCGTCGCTCGGCCCCCGACCTCCCACCGTAACCGGGAACTCCCCGAAATTTTCCTCCCCCTCGCTTCTACCACGGTTTTTTCCGTCATGGACAGCCCAAAGAATGTCACGCAGCTGCGTCTCTGGCCCGCCCAGGACAAAAAGCCCCTTTTCTGTCATGATTTTTTGTCCTAGAACTAGGAGCCCACCACATCTATGATAATACCGGGTTTTGTCACAATTATTGTCATAGAAGTGTCATATGTATGACAGAAAAAAAATCGTTCGGCCCAAAATGTCACGGATGTGTCTTTTTTTGTAATGTAGTCGACGGGCGAGCGATGGATGGCCGCCGCGTGGCCATCCGTGGCCACGGACGAGTGCCCGGCGGCCACCGAGCTCGGGTGAGCAGTGAGGAAGGAGGGCGAGAGGTTGGGCTACTGGCTGGGGTGGGCCGAGGCCCAGGGGAGGCCAAGAGCTTTTTCTTTTATTTACTTCCGCAATCTTTTTCTTTTTTTTAAATTTCTTGTTTTCTATTTTAGCCACTGTTTTCTAATTGTTTTAGTGTCCAAATGATTTTTTATAAATATAAAACTTGGTACATAAATTCTTTGTAAAATTCTGAGGTCCTTCAAGAAGTTTGAGGCCAACTGGAAAAGTTTATAAATATGTTTGCGTTTAATTGGACCACCTTAAATGTTGTTGACACATTCTAAAATTAGTTAGGGCATTTTAGATATTCTCCAAAGTGGGATTTCTTCATGAAAACATATTAGTGGATTATTTGAAATATTATGAACACTTTTGTTTTGCAATTTGAAGAAATAAATATTTTAATTGGCATTTTGAAATTAAATTTGAGTTTGATTTGTGACATGTGGAATCTTGGCTTAGGAAATATGATGACATGGCATGACTAGTATGTGGTCACTGTATCTTAATTATCCGGGTGTCACAATTCTCCTCCACTACAAGAAATCTCGTCCCGAGATTTAAGAAGCGGAGTAAAGGGCCAAGGTTTTGGACACAAAATTCTAGCGAGTGTTCTTGGTCTTGGCTGCTCTTCTCGAAGAGGTTGATATATTACATTGATGTCTTCATTTCTACGCTTCAGATCATCATGATGAAGTCGTCAACCTTTCTTCAGAATCTCCATCGTACTTTGAGAAAGTTAAGTGGAAAAAGTCGGGAAGGACGGAGTTCAGCACATATTAGGTACCTAGGGGCTTTCTCAGTGAACGGGTATAGAGGCATCTCTCGAGCTGACATTCAAGAAAGTCATCAAGAGTTGAGTAAGAAGGTGCAATAAGAAGTTTCAAACAGATAGGCAATTGTTCGTTGCCTGAAATGGAATGTGAGAGTGGTTAAGACCTATGGGAATAAGTGTTGTGTCTGATAACTAATGATCTCTCGGAAGGTGTCTCGTAAATTACTTACGAGGCCACGCGTGAGGAACAAGCTTGGTAATAGGGGGTTTACAGGAGAGTCAAGTTTCGATCCTATGGAACTATGAGTTATGGGCCCACCATGTAGGTTAAAAGTTGGAAGGGCGGTGACGTCTTGCACGATCATGTAAGCAGGGCATGTCAGAGGATAGTCTTTCGGTTATGTCAGCAACAACATCGGTACCAAGGGCGAGGGACAAAGGGAACCATTTTCCTGCTCGTTGAACGAGGCGGACCATTAGGCAAAGTCCTCGTCCATCGGCGGTTACTGGAATGTCATCAACAGTAGAAACATGGTCTCACTGATAGAGTTGTACAACGAGATGTTTACATAAGCAGTGAATTATTACCGCTTAGGTCATATAGATCACAAGAAAGGTTAAACAAACCAATGTAATGAAAAATGTGATCATCAGATTAAACAGAACAACGGAAAGGGAAATGTGTTTAAACACATATTTCAGGGGTATATCCTTCCCAAGGACAAGCAGAGCATGATATCCATGACAGGATATAATGTAGAATTGAGCAAGAAACATTTAGCATTGGGCTTCAAATGTTCTTGTTGAGAATCGTAGTACCACATAGATGCATCGAGATAGCATTGACATGGTATTTTAGCATGGTCGGACTTCGGATACACAAAGGATCCATAAGGAACAACTTATAGAATAAGTCTTACAATTTTAGCAGGGAAAAGATGATGATGTAGCCGATGGGCTTAGCAACAATTCATAGAGATCTCCACAATTAAGCGATCAAGGTGATAGTATTGGACATTCCAAGGTATATAATGAAGTATGTTCAAGGAGAACACCTACAATTAATCACTGAAGGAAAAATGCACCTAGAAATATGGACCAAGTAGCACGATCAATGTGAGAATAGTGATTCCATAACCAAAAGACCTAGAATGAAACTATCGACCATTCACTCCAAAGCAAATGGGGTTGCTAGAAGTTTCAAATTCACACATCATAGTTCAATTGTTGGTATTCCAGTTAGAAACAACACGGGGACGAAGAAATGAACGAAGATGGTGAGAAGTATTACTATTTCAAGAGATGATGGGTGGAACAATTCTCACCACATTCTTGACATCAAAGATGGTAATATTCCATGGTAGAACATAACATAAGTTGGATAGCAAGGAACTCAAGGTACAACACAAAACAAGAACAAGTTTTGTGTTGGAGGGAATGCAATAATGTTGTCGATGATAACCCAAATTATCGAGGGGTAAGGATGATATCTCTCATCATGAATTCGATTGATATCCTGGAAGATCTCAGAATGCTGATGATGATCATGACAAATTTTGTCGAGAGGCTCCACGAAGAAACACTTGAACAACGGCTACATCAAGAAATAGGACCAATGCAACGAAAGATTATTGGAACCACGGATACGACACCAACTCGGAATCAAGCTTGTTGTTCGAGGTGAAACGATAAGACAAGGAAGATCGATGTAAGCTTAGCTCATCGCTGAAAGTGGTGCTCCGGAAATAAGTACCAGGTAGCACAGTTAAAATCAGCACGATGCTGATATAGCCGATCAGGCTAGAAATGACATGATCGAGTACAAAGTCGTAAGCAAAGAAGATTACTAATAGTTGCTTAATCGTGATGCAGACTCGATTCAGTTATCGGTGTCCTTGAGTGTTTAATGTCTCAAAGCCCATGAAAAATTGGAATTAATGAGAATGTAGTACTTGATGGAGAAATAATAAGTTATGCTGTTCCATGATAATCTCAAGACACCAGGCGGTAATACTCGATGAAATATCAAAGTAAAGGTTGGACTGGTGTATTGATCCATAGAAGACAAGTGCTAAATGGGATCAAAGAAGAAGATATGGTCAGAATCACAATTGCAAAGGATCAATTCACCGATACCAAAAGATATTATATCAAGGAAATAGTTATTTTTACAAGAAGCTTCCATGATAGGATCTACATCATGTCCATGGGCAGGAACACAAAGGTTCAAGGTCGGCTCCCACTTCATCAATGCATAACCTTCCATTCACCTCTCGTATTTCGAAAATGACATTAGTTGTTTTAAGTTTTACCTGATGCGATACCAGATAAGTATGACCCGTGAAATCTTTCGGGTTCGCACAGATTAGGGAAGGCGTTGGTTCAACCCACTGGGGCATCTTATGAACATATACCACAAACTTCAGAGTAAATAATACAAGCTCATCAGTAGAGAGTGGTTATCAAAGCAGAGGATGCAAATTTCCAAAGGCTTTATATACCCATGGAATGGCTCACAAGGTTATTGAATATGAAGGACACTGTCAGATAATAATCTAACAAGGGGTCTTGTGGTCTACAACGGAGCTGATGCGAGTATCGGTACTCTATCAGAGGAAGAAGGAACGAAAGGGCATCAGATTATAGAAACAACTGACTAATTCAAAGCTCAATTGCAAAAGAATTATCATTTCCAAATCAAGGGATCAGAAGCCAACAGTCTGATTAAGAATGGATAAGTTGAATAGCCTTAGGGGTACAATCGATGGCAATTTGATTGGTCAAGATCCAACTGATGTTTAAAATGTTGTCTGAGCCGGAAGGATGAATTCTAGGATCTGATTGAGGATGGCAAACATTCGCAAAATATTGAATCAAGGGACTCGAAATGACAGTGACAAAGGATGTCAACGGAGATTGCTAGAAATAAGGAATTAACCATAGTGCCGAAAGGCAAGTAATTCAAGAGAAAAGGGCTATTGAGGATTTTCGGAAAACCGAATAGTATTTCGAAGACTTTTATGAAATACATGAATCAACTGGGGATGAGAGGATACTTGATAAGTGCAATAAATTATCCGTAGGGGTATCGAGGTGGCAAAGAACTGCAAGGCAGTAGGCTCAAAGTATTCTCGGAACAGCATAGAGAATTTTGGGGTATATTGTAATAACAAGATCAACTAGGAATAAAAGTAAGAACAACATGTGTATGTATTTATCCATTGGGATATTACGGTGGTAGGGAATTGCAAAAGCGGTGGGCACAAAGTCTCGGGTGAACATCAGAGAGTATCTTCAGAGTCTTCTAGTGCAGCAGGCGATCATCTGTAGTAAGGTGCCCTCCGGGTGAACGTGATCATGAGATCCTAATGTCAGAGTTAGTAAATTCATTTAACTCGAGTAGAAGAGAGTTTAGAGTCTCAGAGTAAAGACTAAGGAGTAAAAGATCCTAATACCACCCCAATGGCGACGTGGGCCCGTAAGACACACAGCCATGTTAGTAAATTTTTTGCAATGTCTAGACTCGACTTCGGCCAAGGAGTGTGGAAGGGGGATTCATACATGCAGTCGGCTCTGATACCAACTTATGACGCCCCCGATTTGACCGTACACTAATCATACACCGAAATGTGTACGACTAAGATCAGGGACTCACGGGAAGATATCACAGCACAACTATAGACACAAATAAAATAGTACAAGCTTTATATTACAAGCCAGGGGCCTCTAAGGCTCGAATACAAATGCTCGAAGACACAAGAGTCAGCGGAATCAACAATATCTGAGTACAGACATAAGTTAAACAAGTTTGCCTTAAGAAGGCTAGCACAAAAGAAGCAACGACCGAAAAGGCGAAGCCTCCTGCCTGGGACCTCCTAACTACTCCTCGAAGCCGAACTCCATGTAGAATCATCCTCGGGGTCCTCTAGCTACTAGACTTCATCATATGATCGCAATAACCGGAAAAGGGGAAAAGAAGTAGCAAAGCAAAAGTGAGTACTCATCCAAAGTACTCGCAAGCAAGGATCTACACTACATATGCATTGGTATCAATGAAAGGGGTAGTATATGTGGACTGAACTGCAGAATGCCAGAATAAGAGGGGGATAGCTAGTCCTATCGAAGACTACGCTTCTGGTCACCTCCATCTTGAAGCAGGTAGAAGAGAGTAGATGGTAAGTTCACCAAGTATCATCGCATAGCATAATCCTACCCGGCGATCCTCTCCTCGTCACCCTGTTAGAGAGCCCTCACCGGGTTGTATCTGACACTTGAAAGGGTGTGTTTTATTAAGTATCCGGTTCTAGTTGTCATAAGGTCAAGGTACAACTCCGGGTCGTCCTTTTGCCGAGGTACACGGCTATTCGAATAGATCAACTTCCCTGCAGGGGTGCACCACATTTCCCAACACGCTCGATCCCCTTTGTCCGGACACACTTATCTGGGTCATGCTCGGCCTCGGAAGATCAACATGTCGCAGCCCTACCTAGGCACAACAGAGAGGTCAGCATGCCGGTCTAAATGCTATGGCGCAGGGATCTGGGCCCATCGCCCATTGGACACCTGCACGTTGCGAGGGCGGCTACAGAGTAGACCTAGCAACCTCCATTACAAAGGAAGTTGTGTTACGCGGTCCAACCTGGCGTGCACCGCTCAGTCACTGACGTCACGAAGGCTTCGGCTGATACCACGATGTCGAGTGCCCATGACTGTTCCCGCGTAGTTGGTTAGTACGTATAGGCCAGTAGCCAGACTCAAATCAAATACCAAGATCTCGTTAAGCATGTTGTCTTGAAGTAACCGCGAACGCTGACCAGGGCCAGGCCCACCTCTCACCTAGGTGGTTCCTGCCTGCCCTGTCACTCCGCCACAAAGATCCACACAGAGGGTCGTCGGGAAAGTATGTCCTTCCAGCCCCCAATTCGTGAATCAACCGTGGGTACTCAACGAGCCGAGCCGACTTTAGTCACAACATATATCATGTGTAGTAGGTATAGTATATACCCGTGATCAATACCCGACGTGATCATAGCCCGATAGTATACCATGGCAGACAGACAAGAATGTAGGGCCACTGATGATAAACTAGCATCCTATACTACGCATTTAGGATTGCAGGTAAGGTATCAACAGTTGTAGCAACAATGACATGCTATGTATCAGAATAGGATTAACGGAAAGCAGTAACATGCTAAACTACTCTAATGCAAGCAGTGGAGAGAAGAGTAGGCAATATCTGGTGATCAAGGAGGGGGGGCTTGCCTGGTTGCTCTGGCAAGAGGGAGGGGTCGTCAACACCGTAGTTGCACTGGGTAGCAGCGGCGTCGGTCTCGGTGTTTAGCGAAAGAAGAGGCGGAAGAAACAATAAATATTGAGCAAACAGATGCATAGCGATGCATGACATGACAAGTAGCGGTGCTACGGGTGCCCTAACGCGGTATGAGGTGGTACCGGTGAAGGGGGGAAACATCCGGGAAATTATCCCCGGGGTTTCGCGTTTTCGGACAGATGAACTGGAGGGGGAAAGTTGCGTGTTTGTTATGCTAGGGATGCATGGCAGACGAACGGGTTGCCTGTCCGGATTCATCTCGTCGTTCTGAGCAACTTTCATGTACAAAGTTTTCCATCCGAGCTACGGTTTATTTTATATTAATTTTGAAAGATTTAAATTCATTTTTTGCATTTTGGAATTTATTTAATTTTGAAAAATAGAAGGGAAAAGGCTAGGTGCACCCGGTGCAGTGCACCTAGCAGTCTACAGAGGGGCTGACCGGTGGGGCCAGTAAACTACCTAGTCAGCAGTTGACTGGTCCACCATTGACTAGTCAACGGGCCCAGGGGGGCCCACATGTGATGGACACATGTGTTAAAAGAACCTAACTAAACTAGTAGAAAAAACAACTAAACAGGGGCCACTGGTCATAGGGTACCTAACTAATCTACTAATAAAAATAGCATGGGCTAATCCCGATTAGCATAGCCGGCCCCTTCGTGCAGTGGACCAAGGCCATGGCTGGGTTCCAGCTAGCGAGGGTAGCGAGGCCAGTGCCAGCGCGAAGGGGAAGAAGGGAGCGGCCCTGGTGGGCGCGGGCGCCAGCTGCGAGTGAGCGTGGGTCGTGGGGCGTGCAGGCGGCAAAAGGAGCAGCGGCGGCGGGGTCGGGCGAGCAGCGGTGAGGCCATGCGCGGGTATTGGGTTGCGCGAACGGGCGGTGCACCGTGTGCGCAGAGAGGCGGGCTCCGGCGTGGCGCGAGGCCAGGGCGGCGACAACACGGGACAACAGGGGCTGTAGGCGCGAGTGGCGGCCAGCGGTAGCGGCAGGATTAGTAGCGGCCGCAGCAGTACATAGGAGCAGCAGGCAGCCGCGGTAGAGGGCAGCAGTAAGTATGCATACATGGACGCAGAGCTCCAGGGAAGATGGCGAAGGAACCTTGCGGGGTGGACACTACGGGCACAGATCGAGCCAGAGAAAAGGGGCAACCAAAGGAGGGGCTCACCGCGGTGCCGAAAGTGAGCTCGAGGTGGCCGGGAACGGACCGGAGATGAGGGATCGAGCGGCAATGGCGTCGGCGGCCGGCGGTACGGGATGTCGAAGACGAGATCGATGGCGGCGACTCGGTGCGGCTCCGCTCGAATTGACCCTCTAGATGGACGAGGTCGACGATGTCGATCCTCCTGGACTTGTCGGTGCGGCGAGCGGTGGCCGGTGACCGCGGGCTTGACGACGGCGCGATGACATCCCGCCCGACCATCAAAACAGAGAGAGGGGGAGGGTGAACGAGAGGCTGTGGGGAGAGAGCGAGCGAGGGGGGGTCTGGGATTAGGATTTAGGTCGATGTCGACCTAGTAGTCGACGGGAGAGCGACGGATGGCCGCCGCATGGCCATCCGTGGCCACGGACGAGTGCCCGGCGGCCACCAAGATTGGGTGAGCAGTGGGGAAGGAGGGCGAGAGGTTGGGCTACCGGCTAGGGTGGGACGAGGCCCAGGGGAGGCCAAGGGCTTTTTCTTTTAGTTACTTTCGCAAACTTTTTCTTTTTTTTACATTTCCTGTTTTCTATTTTAGGCACTGTTTTCTAATTGTTTTAGTGTCCAAATGATTTTTGATAAATATAAAACTTGATACATGAATTCTTTGGAAAATTCTGAGGTCCTTCAATAAGTTTGACGCCAACTGGAAAAGTTTATAAATATGTTTGCGTTTAATTGGACCACCTTAAATGTTGTTGACACATTCTAAAATTAGTTAGGGCATTTTAGATATTCTCCCAAGTGGGGTTTCTTCATGAAAACATATTAGTGGATTATTTGAAATATTATGAACACTTTTGTTTTGCAGTTTGAATAAATAAATATTTTAATTGGCATTTTGAAATTAAATTTGAGTTTGATTTGTGACATGTGGAATCTTGGCTTAGGAAATATGATGACATGGCATGACTAGTATGTGGTCACTGTATCTTAATTATCCGGATGTCACAACACCCACTTAGTTTCTTTTGTTGAGCTTTCATACATTTATAGCTTTAGTGCATCCGTTGCATGGCAATCCCTACTCCTTGTATTGACATCAATTGATTGGCATCTCCCTATCCCATTGATTAGCCGCGTCAATGTGAGACTTTCTCCTTTTTGTCTTCTCCATATAACCTCCTTCGTTATATTCTATTCCACCCATAGGCTATATCCATGTCTCACGCTCATGTATTGCGTGAAATTTGAAAAAAGTTTGAGATTACTAAAGTATGAAGCAATTGCTTGGCTTGTCATCGGGTTTGTGCATGATGAGAGCATTCTTGTGTGACGAAAATGGAGTATGACCAAACTATATGATTTTGTAGGGATGAACTTTCTTTGGCCATGTTATTTTGAGAAGACATGATTGCTTGGTTAGTATGCTTGAATTATTATTATTTTTATGTTAATATTAAACTTTTATCTTGAATCTTTCGGATCTGCACATTCATGCCACAATAAAGAAAAATTACATTGAGAAATATGTTAGGAAGCATTCCACATCAAACATTTTGTTTTTATCATTTACCTACTCGAGGACGAGCAGGAATTAAGCTTGGGATGCTTGATACGTCTCCAAGGTATCTATAATTTTTGATTTCTCCATGCTATTATATATATTCTATTTTGGATGTTTAATGGGCTTATTTATACACTTTTATATTATTTTTGGGACTAACCTATTAACCGGAGGCCCAGCCCAAATTGTTTTTTTTCCTATTTCAGTGTTTCCTAGAAAAAGAATATCAAACGGAGTCCAAACTGAATGAAACCGTCGTGGACCCCTCGTGGCTCCACCGACCTACTTCTTCCTCCTATATATACATATGTACCCTGAAAACATCGGGGAGCACCACGAAAACCTAATTCCACCGCCGCAACCTTCTATACCGAAGACATCCCATCTTGGGGCCTTTTCCGGACCTCTGCCGGAGGGGGCATTGATCACGGAGGGCCTCTACATCAACTCCATGGCCCCTCCGATGATGTGTGAGTAGTTTACCTCAGACCTTTGGGTCCATAGGTATTAGCTAGATGGCTTCTTCTCTCTCTTTGGATCTCAATACAATGTTCTCCTTGATTCTCTTAGAGATCTATTGGATGTAATCTTCTTTTGCGGTGTGTTTGTCGAGATCTGTTGAATTGTGGGTCTATGATCAAGATTATCTATGAACAATATTTGAATCTTCTCTGAATTCTTTTATGTATGATTGGTTATCTTTGCAAGTCTCTTCGAATTTTCAGTTTGGTTTGGCCTACTAGATTGATCTTTCTTCCAATGGGAGAAGTGCTTAGCTTTGGGTTCAATCTTGCGGTGCTCGATCCCAGTGACAGTAGGGGAAACGACACATATTGTATTACATGAGTGTATCCCTCTACATCATGTCATCTTGCTTAAAGCGTTACTCTGTTCTTATGAACTTAATACTCTAGATGCATGCTGGATAACGATCGATCTGTGGAGCAATAGTAGTAGATGCAGGCAGGGGTCGGTCTACTTGTCACGGACGTGATGCCTATATACATGATCATACCTAGATATTCACATAACTATGCTCAATTCTATCAATTGCTCGACAGTAATTTGTTCACCCACCGTAATACTTATGCTATCTTGAGAGAAGCCACTAGTGAAACCTATGGCCCCGGGTCTATTCTCCATCATATAAGTTTCCAATCTACTTTATTTTGCAAATTTACTTTCAATCTATATCATAAAAATAACAAAAATATTTATCTTATTATTATCATCTCTATCAGATCTCACTCTTGCAAGTGGCTGTGAAGGGATTGGAAACCCCTTTATCGCGTTCATTGCGAGGTTCTTATTTGTTTGTGTAGGTACGAGGTGACTCGCGCGTGGTCTCCTACTGGATTGATACCTTGGTTCTCAAAAACCGAGGGAAATACTTACGCTACTTTGCTGCATCACCCTTTCCTCTCCAAGGAAAACCAACACATGCTCATGAAGTAGCAGCCGTCTACGACATCGTGGTCATCAACAGCGACGGCCTGAGGCGGGCTATGTCACAGGTTAAGTGGCCCACACCCAACCCCTCGGGTTCAACTGCCGTTGATCTCATCCATGGCCCTGCCGCTGATCTCCTCTCATTCACTCTCAACAATTTTCCATTCTACATCACCATTGAGCCCCTTTTGTCATTTCTGAAGGACACGTTCTGCGACGCTGGCTTAGGATCCACAGCTTCCAAGTCAGACCCCATCGTTGGCGACCATGAGGAGGGCAGCCTCTCCAGCTCTTCCAAGGGGAAAGAGCCCATCTGCTCTTCCAAGGGGAAAGCGTCCGTCTATGACATCAGGGAGGGCACCCTAAAGCCGTGCTCTTCTAAGCGGAAGGATCCCATCTGCGACAACATGGAGCGCAACCAGGGTCCGTGCTCTTCCCACGGGAACGAGCCCATCCGTGACAAGTGAGGAAACCCATGATTTTTTTTGCCATGCCTCTTCACAGGGGTAAACCCATGATTTGTTTTGTGGAGTCCCTTTTGTAGTGTAGTGAGAATATGTCCAGTTTTATTTGCTATATCTGGTTGTTTGCAGTATGCCTTGTTTATTTCAGCTGTTCACAATGTGATGTTCTATACGTGCAATTATTTACTGTGCAGTACATTTCATCAATCCAATTTTAAACATACCAATAGGAATGCATATATTTGCTTGCTGTTAAGCCTGTTATAGCTAGCATATGCCTCTTTTAAAGTTTTTTGATTGTTCAGTTGTTTGTAGTTAGCATATGTCCAGTTTCAAATGCTATCTTTGGTTGTTCGTAGTATGCCTTGTTTATTCCAATTATTCACAACGTGATGTCCTATATGTGCAAGTATGAACTGTTGTGCTTAACATGCTTCTCGATGTACCTACACAGGACAATTTTGGGAACGATTGTTGTTTTCCATCGAGGTTAGTTTCATCCCATGGCTTATATCTACTCACTGTTCAGGATATTGGTAGCTGGTACCATATAGGTTGGCAGTTGATAAGGGACTAATCGGTGAATCGGACTTTTAACTGAATATATCTGCAACCCATTTATCGTTAGATTAACTAGGGCCATATGTAATGTATCTGAGGCTACATAGCAACATGCACTGTACTTAATGTCTAAATTTGCAATCATAGGCTACATAGCAACAAGGAAGAGTGTTACATTAATGTTCTAATGATGTCTAGATGTACGTAGAAGAGTAGCAGCAGGAACAACAACAACACAACCCTGTTTGGATACTCAACTAAACTAGAGGTTAGTTAGTTTCTAGCTCATTACTAACCCTGAACTAACTCCATCCAAAGAGTTGTTTGGATGGCAGGGTTAGATTGACAATAAATGCACTAGGAGAACTAGCTCCAATTAGCACCTCTTGGGTTGGATTGTTTTTTTGGGTGGGTTATAGATGCAACTAGCTCAAACTAGCCCTCATGTTTAGATATACGTTAGGGCTATTTGAGCCCAAACTAGTTCAAGCTAACTATAACCCGTGGATAGAGCAGCAGTTAATCAGCCAATAATTTGTAAGAATGCACTAAACTCCTTCGGGCACATAATATAAGATGTTAATTCATCTAATATGTGAGTATATTGGATGTTATAAGATACTCCCTCCATTCCTAAACATTTGTCTTTTTAGATATTTCAAATGGACTACCAGATACAGATGTATGTAGATATATTATAAAAGAGTGTTGTGCAACATCATTGTGCAATTGTTGTTTAGCTTCTAATATTAACTTGGTGCTTTTAGGTACATATGTCATTGGTTAAGATCCGTGATTCGTCCCTTTCTGCGTATGGGGCAATGAGATATCGATGAACCAACATCAAGTGAGAAAGCTGATAATGATTATTAGTAAAATGGGTCCAAAGATGGCAATTAAACTATTTGTTTACACTTTATCCAAGATAACATCGAACTGCAGGATGGTAAGTAAGAACTCTACAACCTTCTTTTTACTGCCCATAATGAGTTGTGTTAGATGACAATGTCTGAATCTTTTTGCTTTGAAGTGGTTGCCAAAGCAGTTTACTCAAGATTACCTCTCAAACTACATGAATGGTGGGCATGCAATGGTTAAAGTATTTCTACCAGAACACGATGATTATCTAGATGTTTTCATGAAGACCGTGAAGGATGGGCGGTCGCCCATCACAAGGGGTTGGACTAGAGTCGTGTGTGCCTTCTGCGTGCAGGAGGGCACAATATGGGCATTCCGCTTCGCCTTGTTCAGCAACCAGAATATATTTTGCCTCTTTATTTACCGTCTTTAATAGTACAAGTATACAAATGTGGTTCATCATTCTTTATTTGGTTCTTATGTAATTCTTGAACATATGTACTTATGAATCGAATAATGCATTGGTTGTTAGAACCTGATGGATATGAATAAAGCTGTAGCATACATTCAAATTCAAATCCAAATCCGATACAATTTGGAAAAGCAGAATTTAAATTAGGGTGAAATTATTCTCTCTAGGTTGTTACGGCACACACGGTTGGTAAAATTTCCTAAATATTTGTCTTTTTAGAAATTTCAAATGGACTACTACATACAGATATATATAGACATATTGTAAAAGAGTGTTGTGCAACATCATTGTGCAATTGTTGTTTAGCTTCTAATATTAACTTGGTGCTTTTAGGTACATATTTCATTGATAAATATCCGTGCTTCGTCCCTTTCTGCATATGGGGTAATGAGATATCAATGAACCAGCATCAAGTGAGGAAGCTGATAAAGATTGTTAGTAAAAATGGGTCCAAAGACGGCAATTAAACTATTAGTTTACACTTTATCCAAGACAACAGCGAACTGCGGGATGGTAAGTAAGGACTCTACAGCCTTCTTTTTACTGCCCGTAATGAGTTGTCTTAGATGAGAATGTCTGAATCTTTTTCCTTTGAAGTGGTTGCCAAAGCAGTTTACTCAAGACTACCTCTCAAACTACATCGTTGGTGGGCATGCAATGGTTAAAGTATTTCTACCAGAACATGATGATTATCTATATGTTTTCATGAAGAGTGTGAAGGATGGGCGGTCGGCCATCACAAGGGGTTGGACTAGAGTCGTGCGTGCCTTCTGCATGGAGGAGGGCACAATATGGGCATTCCGCTTCACCTTATTCAGCAACCAGAATATATTTCGCCTCTTTCTTTACCGTCTTTAATAGTACAAGTATACAATTGTGGTTCATCATTCTTTATTTGGTTCTTATGTAATTCTTGAACATATGTACTTATGAATCGAATAATGCACTGGTTGTTTGAATCTGATGGATATGAATAAATCTGTAGCATACATTCAAATTCAAATCCAAATCCGGTACAATTTGGAAAAGCAGCAATTAAATTAGGGTGAAATTATGCTCTCCAGGTTGTTACGGCACACACGGTTGGTAAAAGTTCCTAAATATTTGTCTTTTTAGAGATTTCAAATGGACTACCCAATATAGATGTATATAGACATATTATAAAAGAGTGTTGTGCAACACCATTGTTCATTTGCTGTTTAGCTTCTAATATTAACTTGGTGCTTTTAGGTACATATGCCATTGGTAAATATCCGTGCTTCGTCCCTTTCTGCGTATGGGGCAATGAGATATCGATGAACCAACATCAAGTGAGGAAGCTGATACAGATTGTTAGTAAAATGGCTCCAAAGATGGGAATTAAACTATTAGTTTACACTTTATCGAAGACAACAGCGAACTGCAGGATGGTAAGTAAGAACTCTACAGCCTTCTTTTTACTGCCCATAATGAGTTGTCTTAGATGACAATGTCTGAATCTTTTTCCTTTGCAGTGGTTGCCAAAGCAGTTTACTCAAGATTACCTCTCAAACTACATGATTGGTGGGCATGCAATGGTTAAAGTATTTCTACCAGAACACGATGATTATCTAGATGCTTTCATGAAGACTATGAAGGATGGGCGGTCGGCCATCACAAGGGGTTGGACTAGAGTCGTGCGTGCCTTCTACATGGAGGAGGGCACAATATGGGCATTCCGCTTCACCTTGTTCAGCAACCAGAATATGTTTCGCCTCTTTCTTTACCGTCTTTAATAGTACAAGTATACAACTATGGTTCATCATTCTTTATTTGGTTCTTATGTAATTCTTGAACATATGTACCTATGAATTGAATAACGCATTGGTTGTTTGAACCTGATGGATATGAACATAGCTGTAGCATGTATACATTCAAATTCAAATCCAAATCTGGTACAATTTGGAAAAGGAGCAATTAAATTAGGGTGAAATTATGCTCTCCAGGTTGTTACGGCACACACGGTTGGTAAAACACAAACGTTTGCGGTATGCATCATAATCCGAGACGGTTCACAGAGAGGAAATGTGTGCAAGCATGCACATAGTTGCCGTTTGCAAACCGTGTGCGATGTCAAACAATATCACAAATGGTGCGGGCAAACTAAATGTTTGCGTTAGTTGCCTTGTCGTACACAATTTGCAACCATGAACTATTTCTGATGAAGTATGAATCATAAACGTTGCACCACAGGATAGCGTGTGCGATAGCTGTCGTGTACGATGATGTTACAACGGTCCGACTTTTCGTAATGCTGTCCAAAACTTGTATGACGATTAGCTAATCTTCTTAACGGTGAACCGTTTGTGATGGGTCACGCATCATACATGTTCTATAATAGTGAACAGTTTGTGATGGGCCGCGCATCGTAAACATAGCACCATAGAATACCGATTGTGATGGCAATGCAAGCAGAAACGAGTAGGAGTACTATAGGGGCCCTATCCCCGATGGTTTCTGGGTCATGTGGGAAGGACCCCCCTATCGCCCACACTCACTTGGCGACGGGTCCAAATGCCGTCGCGGAAAGGGGTTAAAAATCGTTTGTTTAGGACCGATGCGCATTGTGTGCTTAATATGAAATGTCAATTCGATTAATAAATGGATTATGAATAATCGGATAATTAGCCTGCTAATGGCGAATTAGCCTGCTAATTGGGTTTTGCTATTCCAAACGGTTGTTGAAAAAATACCGTGGGCGATGACCTCAGGCAACACACACAGTTTCTAGGAATAAACTGTGTTGGATTAATGAACAATCACACACGACTTTCTCTTGAAAACTGTTTGCATTAGGCCACCTTGCGCAAACATTTACCACATAAAACATGTGTGTGATAGACAGCCTATGCCACATAGTTTCTTCTATGGACTAGGTGTGATACATTCAATAACGCAAACGATTTAACGGAAAAATTGTGTGAGATGTACTTGTGAATGGAAACGTTTTCCTTGGAGCGACTATGTGGGATGTACTTGCGACCGGAAACAATTTCGCCGTATAATTATATTTTTTTAGCTCTAGTATATGTATTTTCGTATTTCAGCACTCGCTGGTCGCACACGACCTCATTTTGCCAAGCGTGTGTGCCAGGAGGGCATATATCCGACGGTTTCTGGGTCGTGTGGGAAGGACTCCCCCTATCGCCCACACTCACTTGGCGACGGTTCCAAATGCCATCGCGAAAAGGGGTTAAAAACTGTTTGTTTAGGACCGATGCGCACCAGTGTCATCTCAAGCAAATATGAGTGGGAGAATGAAAAGAAATAGACCAAATGTACCGTACCCAATGTTGAAAATGGATCAATGATCACTCAATAGTGTAACAAGGAAATAACACAATTGGTACCTGATCTCGTCGATTTCTCACACCTACACAAATAAAGCCTTTGGTGGGGCTTGGTGAGGATGGTGGCTCAAAATTTATGCAATTTTTAGCAAGATTCAATAATGTTGGAAAAGATTCACAAATTCACAAATGCAACAAGTATACCCATAGCAAAATGTGGCACATGGAAACACACACAAGGAAAGGTAAATGGGGTCGTGCAACCAAGGAATGAGCTCAAAAAGTGGAATCCACGAAAAATGCCTTGTTGCATAATGCTAGAGAGACATTAGCAGGATTTCACAATAGGCGAATACGAGACTTGTGCACAACCTACAAAGCAAAAATGCAACGACTTCTATCCCAGGTATGCTATATATGTATGATGTTCCGGTGATATGATCCAAGATGATCGAGTATGACAATCTTAATGTAGTATGATGCTATGGTTCTTGGTTAAAAGCTCTTTGCTTATCGTTCTCTTTTTCTTAAAAGCTTGTTGGATCTTTCTCTTTTGAGCTCTTTCTTGGACACTTATGCAAAACTTCACGAACCAAGATAGCAATTGTGTATATGCGGTGAGAACCTTGTGACACAAGAGATGATATCAATATGCTTGTACCAAGATGATATGGTATGTATGTGATGGAAACTATGATCACTAATGTGCACAAGTAACGTTGCCGGGCAATAGTCAAATGTCTAGTCTTGATAGGAAAGTGACGCCAAAATGGGCTATGGGTTACCAATGCAATGGCAAGGGAGTACACAAAGGTGTCGTCGAGGTTACCGTTCCTTCCTTAGGGTATATGGTGTCAAAATGGTGAAGTAATTTTCGTTGTTGATGACAAGTCCATGGCAAAGATGAGCAGTTGCGATGTCGACATCGATGTCAAACCATTCCTAGTTATCCGAAACATCCTAGGAAACGGAGAACGACAACTTCAAATTCGCAAAACAAAACGTGTCAAAAATTGTTGGAGTTGGTAGCGGGTAAGCGATGGTGGTTGTGTAAAGCGGTGGTGGTTTGCTAAGGTGCAATTTGGGTTTATTGGAGTAGCGGGGCGGAAGATGTAGTCGGCGGTGGCTAAAAATTTTCGAGTGAAAAAATTCAGTGTCATCTGGTTCGGTCAGAGGTCTGGTTTGCGTCGGACAACCGATTCGAAGCCTTGGCGAATTCGGGCTGCGGGATGAACTAGGGTCCATGGCGAGGGAGAAGAATTTGGTCAAAATTGGACGAATTTGGCGGATAGAATGGAGGAAGAAGATGGGGGAAAGCTAGATCCGCTCGTGGCAATGCAAATTCATGGATCAAATCCAACAAAACTTCATCAGACCAACAAATCACAAAAAATTGGGATATTTTTGTGGGGATTTTTGAAATTGGGACAAATTCATCAAAATTAGGCTAGAAAACGAGGGGTAGGGACTCCAAATTCGTGATCAACTTTGGGTCATGATACAAAGGTGATGTAGGGTGGTACCCAAAGGCAGATCTTTCATGACTTGGAGGGGATCCCACGAAGAACATGACAAACACAAGAGGGGAAACATGAGAGGAAAGAGAGGAAACACTCAAATCAACGCGATGTGATAAGGCGAGGGTCCCAATCTTTCGATGAGATGGTAACTATCGATTTGGTGGAGACAACTTTTACAATCCGACTGCATACGTGCGCGACATTGCGCCTTAGCAATCGCTAAACCGATCTCCTGAGCTTACTGATGATGCTGTAACCACAATCAGGCTGACCATGAAGGTTTATTCCTTCACGCAATCGACTAACAAGCAAGAATATAATAATGCAATCTAAATATTGCGAAAATAGATTAAGTATTTATAAAGGTGGGGATCCAAAAGCGGTCTCGGTCTGGTCGTTGGACACAAACGAAGTACACGAAGTTGCAATGGCTAACATTTAACTAAACAAATGCCCCAGAGAAAAAGCTACTAGATTGATCTACTTATATAGGAGAAAGTGGTGGCGGGCAAGGAGGTGGGATGATGTCCCAAAGCAGCCTAAAACTAACCCAAGTGGAGCTGATGTAACATCTTTGGACTTGTAGTTTCACTCGGATTCTGCTGCAACATAAGATTTTTTTTCTTCAATATCCCAAAGGTCCTTACGAATTTGAGAGTGAATCCAATTGGGTTGGAAAGAGCATGAAATCTACTTTCCAACAAAAAAATAATCACCCAATTCGGACTTCAGATGAAAGAGTTCTTCGCGTTTTAAATCTGGTATGTCTGTGTAGTCCGAATCTGAGTCCACAACGTGAGAGACTTGGACTCTATCTTCTCTTGGCCCAAAAGTGACGTGACAGGACTATTTGGACAACACATAAACTTCTCTATTTCCCTTATCTTCCTATCGCGATTGTAGAAATGTCCCATACACCTGCAATTAGACATGGTACAAAATTCTGTGAAGTATTTTTGTCCTGCAAAACATAAATAAATTATTGCATAGCTTGCATTAGAAATCACCTCACAAGTATGCATCTTTGCAATATGTTTGGTCGTATCCAATGTAGTCATGTCATCATCATCCTCCCCTTCTTGGAAATAAAGCCGTCCTCTATGTTGCTTAACCTTAAATGTGGCCAACAAAAGAGACAATGTGTACATGTTGTATATGTATATGTCATCCATTTTTACTTCCCTTGATTTTTGCATATATGACACATGTATGCATGAGTGAATTTCATAGTCCATCAAATATAAAGCCAAAATATTATAAGTGAAGCTCTTATTAATATCAAAAGATTGACAATGTTCATTATTAAACCATCCCAACATTGGTGAATAAACTTTATTTGCATCAAATTTACATGCAATGGTGGAGGAACGAACTGGTGGTGGTGAGCATGAACTGGAATAGTAGTTGTTGTAGTCACACAATACATTCTCCTGTATTTATCTCTCAAAGGTACAAGCGCGAACATATAAAGCAATAATGCAACAAGAAATATACTTAAGTCTTGTGCAAATATCCTGGTTCAGACCACCAAAAAATCTATTCATTGTATCATCCTCAAATTCTTCTATGTCACAATGATGCATATAAGATTTGAACTCTTGGTAGTAAGTACGAACAATGTTGCTACGTTGTTTTAATTGTTCCAATTTGCGAAACAATTCATGACGATGGTAAGGAGGGAAAATTGTTGTCCCATTACAGCTTTCAAATCTTTCCAAGTTGTGGGTTGGTTATCATTGTTTTTCTTGCAATGTGCACTCCACCAAATAGAAGAAAAAAATAGTAAATGCTCCAGTGGTAGGTCGTACTCTCTCAAGTTCAGAAAAATCATGGTGGCTAAAAACATGTTCTACTTTAAGATCACAAGATAGATAAATAGCAAGATTAAATATACCCTCAAATGACGGTAAAGACATAACCTGACCATGTGCTTGTGTGTGTTGTCCCACCTCTCCTGATGGTGGACATGTATCCATCGTCCAAGAACTTCTACCTCCTGAACCTGTCATGATTAGTAGAAACAAGCAAGAAAATTCGAGAATAATGTTCCTATGAACTACTAGGATGTTGTGGTAAAGCGCTTGCAGTAAAGCAAATATCAATATCTTACAAGTTCTTACCATGCAGCAGGTGGTGACAGGCAACCAACGGTGTCAAATAACTTCGAAAATGGAGTAAAGCGATTGCCAGGAGAATGTACATATACACGGTGTTGAAATATGTGGGGCTTGGAAGGTTTAAATATTTGCTAGCAAAAAATTAGCAATAATCAATTCATAGATGCAATGTTGAATAAACGCTCAACGACAGTACTGTGCTGGTCCTAGGCTAGACCAGACTAGAGAAGCGAGCCTAGATCACTTGAGGTCATGACGCAGCACAACTAGAATCAATAAGGGATATGAAGTAGCTCTGGATAGTAAGATAAAAGTGAAGATCACAATAGTAGTAAAGATATTTATGTGAAACGACTACTAAGTAGGATACACCAACAACTTTCACTGCCAACATTCCTATGGAAATATTTGTACCAATTTTCTAATAATTTTTCTCAAGAATTGCACTAACCGAACCTTTGAAACTCAAAAAGAATTACTCAATTCCGAGATGATATGAGGAGTCAAAAAATTCTTAAACTAGCCTGAAAAACTGGAACAAATTGTGTTCACGAACTTTGAAGGGCAAAAAGTCCTATTTAGAAGCCAATTTTGAGGTGTAAAATATTGAACATGCTTATGCCACTATTTAGATGCGGCTCATCGCCAGCATTAATTTGAGTATTCACGGAGCCAGAATGGACTTTGTATGAGGAACATATGCATGTTTTACTGAACAATGCACAAAACAGATTCCAATCCGAATTCAGCTACGAGATAGAGTCTAGATAGATCCGAATTTTGTTTTTTTTTCAAATCTACTCAGGCAAGGAAACACGAATCTAAAGATACATGGATCTCGGAAACAAACCTAATATGAAAAGACTCGGATTGGTGGTGGACAGGCAGATGGATATGTAGGCTCGTATTGGTGGTGGGCTGCCGGATGTATATGTTGACTCGGATTGGTGGTGCACAGGCGGATGTATATGTGGATTCAGATTGGTGGTGGACAGGCGGATGTATATGGCAGCGGTAAGGAAGATGTTGGCGGTGGTGGTAAATGGCAACAACAATGAAGATGGTGCGGCGGCTGCGTGACCACTTGTGAACAGAACTCAAAACTCTCAAGGAAACTAGACGCTAAGACTAGCAACTTGACATGACGATGCAACTCAAAATTCAACAAAGCAAATACAGAAAATATTGTGTAAAGGCTCAGATCAGTTCGTTTATGATGAACTAACCATATTTTTTGGCTTTTTCATGGACTGTAGCTATGAAGAACATACTCGATCTATACTACGAAAAACTGGAAAATCTTATTGAGCAACCTAGAAATCTTATACCACTTGATAAAGGCAAAGGCGTCCCATCTTTCGATGAGATGATAACTATCGATTTGGTGCAGACGACTTTGACGATCTGACTACAAACATGCACAACATTGCGCCTTAGCAATCGCTAAACCGATCTCCTGAGGTTACTAACGATGCTGGAAGCATGATCAGCCTGACCACGAAGGTCTATTCCTACACACAATCGAAGAACAAGCAAGAATATGATAATGCAATTTGAATATTCCAAATATAGATGAAGTAATGATAAAGGTGGGCATCCGAAAGCGGTCTTGATCTGGTCGTTGGACACAAATGAGATACACAAAGTTGTAATGGCTAGCTTTTAAGTAAACAAATCCCCCAAAGAAAAAGCTACTACATTGATCTACTTATATAGGAGCAAGGGTGGCAGCCAAGAAGGTGGGACGACGTCCCAAAGCAGCCTAAAACTAACCCTAGGTCGTACAAGGCCCATGGGCCCATGTGGGGGTGATGCAACACCTTTCAACTTGTAATTTGACTCAGATTCTACTGCAGCGTCAGATTGTTTTGTCAATATCTCAATGCTTTGAGCGAATTTGTAGGTCAAACCGATTCGGTTGGAAAGAGCATGAGATCTACTTTCCAACAAAAAAATAATCACCCAATTCGGAGTTCGGATCAAAGAGTGCTTGGCATTTTATGTGAGGTATGTATGTGAAGTCTGAATCTCAGTCCAGAACGTGAGAGACTTGGACTCTATATTCTCTTGGCAAAAAAGTGACGTGAGAGGACTTTTTGAATAACACATAAACTTCTCTTTTTCCCTTATCTTCATATGGGGATTGTAGAAATGTCCCATACACCAGCAGTTAGACATGGCACAAAAGTTTGTGAAGTATTTTTGACCTAGATAACATCAATAAATTATTGCATAGTTTGCATTAGAAATCACCTCACAAATATGCATCTTCGCAATACTTTTGGTCATATCCAAGGTAGTCATATCCTCATCATCTTCCCCTTCTTGAATGTGGCTAACAAAAGAGACAATGTGTACATGTTGTATATGTATATGTCATCCATTTTTCTTACCTTGATTTTTGCACATATGACACATGCATACATGAGTGACTTTCATAGTTCATCAAATATAAAGCCAAAATATTATCACAAGAAGTAGAAGGCATGAAAATATTGAAATTCAGTGTGCATATACAAGTGAAGCTCTTATTAATATCAAAAGATTGACAATGTTCATCAGTAGACCATCCAACACTGGTGAATAAACCTTATTTGCATCAAATTTACATGCTATGGTGGAGTAACTAACCGGTGTTGGTGAAGATGAACTGGAATACTAGTTGTTGTAGTCACCCAATGCATCCTCTTGTATGTGTCTCTCAAAGGTACAAACAAGAACATACATACCAGTAATGCAACGAGGAATATACTGAAATCTTGTGCGAATATCATGGTTCAGACCACGAGAAAATCTATTCATTGTATCATCCTCAAATTCTTCTATGTCACAATGATGCATATGAGATTTGAACTCTTGGAAGTAAGTATGCACAATGTTACTGCCTTGTTTTAATTGTTCCAATTTGCGAAGCAATTCATGACGATATTAAGGAGGGAAAAATTGTTGTCTCATTACAGCTTTCAAATGTTTCCAGGTTGTGGGTTGGTTATCAGTGTTTTCCTTTCAATGTGCACTCCAGCAAATAGAAGAAAAACCAGTAAATGCTCCAGTGGAAGCTCGTACTCTCCCAATTTCAGAAAAATCATGGTGACTAAGAACTTGTTCTACATCAAGCTCCCGAGCTAGATAAATAGCAGGATTAAATCTACTCTCAAATGTCCATAAAGAGATAACCAGACCATGTGCTTGTGTGTGTTGTCCCACCTCTCATGATTGTGAAGATGTATCCGTCTTCCAAGAATTTCTATCTCCGGAACCTGTCATGATTAGTAGAAACAAGCAACAAAATTCGAGAATAGTGTTCCTATAAACTACTAGGATGTGGTAGTAAGTGCTCACATTAAAGCAAATATCAATATCTTACAAGTTCTTACTATGCAGCAGGTGGTGACTGATACGTCCATTCTGCATCATGCTTTTATATTAATATTTATTGCATTATGGGCTTTTATTACACATTATATCACAATACATATGCCTTTTCTCTCTTACTTTATAAGGTTTACAAGCAGAGGGAGAACGCCGGCAACTGGAATTCTGGACTGGAAGATGAGCAAATATATATATCTATACCTACTAATAAAGGAAGGTGCGTTTCGCCAATTTTTTCATCCGTTCACCGCCGATTTTTTTCTAACCAAGGTGGTACTAAATTCTTATGCGTTTTTCTGCAAGTAAAAGAATTTTCGTACGTGGGCCGCGCACTGGCCCAGCGAAGTCAGCCCGCTTATTTTCCTGTCCACGCAGCTGGGAAAATTCTATTTTCCGCACTAGGCGACAAATAGTCGGAGTTTGGCACAGGACTAAAATTAATGGGCTGGCCCATTTTTTTCTATGTTTTACTTCTAATTTTATTCTTCTTTCCCTTTTCTCCCTTCAAAGTTTATTTTCTTTTAGAATTGATTTCTTAGATTAAGAATTCTCAAAAAATGTTTAGAATTAAAATAATGGAAAAAAAATTAGAATTCCAAAATTTTGTTGCTATTTTGAAAAATATTCAGAACTTGCAAAATGTTTCCTTTTTTAAAAGAATATTGTTTTTCAAAATAGTTTGTGATTTCTAAAAATAAAATGGCAGTTCAGAGAATGCTCCAAATTTGAAAAATGTTCATGTTTTAATGAAAATTTTAAAATTAAAAATAATGTTAGTGTATAAAAGATAAACATTTTCTAAATATATTATGAATTTTCAACACATGTTCCCGTTTTAAAAAAATGTTCACACATTGAAATAATGTTCATGTTTTTATAAAAAAAATTGGTGTTTTCAAAAAATGTTTGTGAATTTTAAAAGATGTTCCCTTTCATATTTTGTTCATGTTTTTTTGAAAGTGTACATAATTTTCAAAGAACTGTTTAGGATTTAAAAAATTGTTAATGTTTCCTAGAATATTCAGGAACTTCATACCTTCAAATCTCCTTGATTGAAAGGATAGAAAGGAAGAGTAGATTGAATAACTCATGGGCCTTCTCTATCGTACGATGATGTAACAAACTCTTATATGCCCTCGATCAATGAATGGAAATATAGCGGTTTGATTCATTCACATGCGGTAAAACCGAGAAACTAATATTCATTTTTCGTGTGCACACAGGGTTTTGCTTGCACATATAGTTCTAACTAACTTTAAGTGCATACTATTTTATCTCCCATTGCAACGCATGGGCATATGTGCTAGTTAGAGACCTATTTGGCACAACTCCAAAAGTCTTGAAACTTCACGGAGAACATTTTTGGAATAAAAAAAATATTGGGCGAAGAAAGTGCCAGAGAGGGGCCACCAGCCAACAACAAGGGTGGAGGGTGCGCCCCCCGTCCTTGTGGGATCCCTGGCAGGCCCATGATGCCCATCTTCTGCTATATGGTGTGTGTTGAACTGGAAAAATGGAGGGGATCTTTCAGGACGAAGCGCCACCGTCTCTAGGCGGAACCTAGACAGAACCAATCTAGGGTTCCGACGAAGCTGTTCTACTGGGTAAACATCCCTCCGGGAGGGGTAAATCATCACCGTCGCCATTACCAACGATCCTCTCATCGAGAGGGGGGTCAATCTCCATCAACATCTTCACCATCACCATCTCCTCTCATACCCTAGTTCATCTCTTGTATCCAATCTTTCTCTCAAAACCTCAGACTGCTACCTGTGGGTTGCTAGTAGTGTTGGTTACTCCTTGTAGTTGATGCTTGTTGGTTTATTCAGTGGAATATCATCTGTTCAGATTCTTAATGATAATTAATACTCCTATGATTATGAACATGAATATGCTTTGTGAGTAGTTACATTTGTTCCTAAGGACATGGGAGAAGTCTTGTTATAAGTAATCTTGTGAATTTGGTATTTGTTCGATATTTTGATGAGATGTATGTTGTCTCTCCTCTAGTGGTGTTATGTGAACGTTGACTACATGACACTTCACCATTATTTGGGCCTAAGGGAAGGCATTGGAATGTAATATGTAGATGATGGGTTGCTAGATGAAAGAAGCTTAAACCCTAGTTTATGTGTTGCTTCGTAAGGGGCTGATTTGGATCCATATGTTTCATGCTATGGTTAGGGGTTAATCATAAGTGGGAGGTTTATCCACCGGTCGACCCACATATCAAATTATCGAAGTAAATAACGTGAATCATATGAGCATGATGAATACAAACTTGACAACAATTCCCATGTGTCCTCGGGAGTGCTTTGCTTTATATAAGAGTTTTCCAGGCTTGTCCTTTGCTACTCCAGGCTTGTCCTTTTCTACAAAAAGTATTGGGCCACCTTGCTGCACCTTGTATACTTTTTTTACTTGTTACCCATTACGAATTATCTCATCATACAACTATCTATCACCGATAATTTCAGTGCTTGCAGAGAATATCTTGCTGAAAACCGCCTGTCATTTCCTTCTACTCCTCGTTCGGTTCGACACTCTTACTTATCGAAAGGACTATGATTGATCCCCTATACTTGTGGGTCATCAAGACTCTTTTCTGGCGCCGTTGCCAGGGAGTGAAGCACCTTTGGTAAGTGGAATTTGGTAAGGAAACATTTATATAGTGTGCTGAAATTTATTGTCACTTGTTACTATGGAAAGTAATACTTTAAGGGGCTTGTTCGGGGTATCTTCACCTCGACCAGAAGAGCCAAGATTTTCTCAACCTACTACATCTACTTAAAATATTTATTATGAAATTCCTTCGGGTATGATAGAGAAACTGTTAGCTAATCCTTATGCAGGAGATGGAACATTACATCCCAATATGCACCTAATCTATGTGGATGAAGTTTGTGGATTATTTAAGCTTGCTGGTATGCTCGAGGATGTTGTCAAGAATAAGGTATTACCTTTATATTTGAAGGGAAACTCATTGAGATGGTATAGGATATGTGATGATATTGGATCATGGAACTACAACCGATTGAAATTGGAATTTCATCAGAAGTTTTATCATATGCATCTGGTTCATCGTGATCGGAATTATATATATAATTTTTGGCCTCGTGAAGGAGAAAGTATCACTCAAGCTTGGGGCAGGATTAAGTCAATGTTATATTCATGTCCCAATCATGAGCCCTCAAGAGAATTATTATTCAAAAAATTTATGATCGGCTTTCTCATAATTATCGATCCATGCTCGATACTTCTTGTAGTGGTTCATTTATGAAGAAGGATATTGAATTCAAATGGGATTTATTGGAAAACATTAAACGCAACTCTGAAGATTGGGAACTCGATGAAGGTAATGAGTTAGGTATAAATCTTTAGTTTGATTGTGTTAAATATTTTATGTATACCAATGTTTTTCGTGATTTTAGCACTAAATATGGACTTGACTTTGAGATAGTAGCTTCTTTCTGTGAATCTGTTGCTACTCATATTGATCTCCCTGCGGAGAAGTGATTTAAATATCATCTTACCATTGAAGTTAAAGTAGTTGAACCTAGAAAAGTTGAAGAAGAAACTATTACTTATAATGTTGATCCTATTGTTCCTACTGCTTATATTGAGAAACCATCTTTCCCTGTTAGAATAAAGGATCATGCTAAAGCTTCAGCTGTGGTTTGTAAGAGTTATAATAGAACACCTACACCCCCTGAGCAAATTAAAGTTGAACCTAGTATTGCCATGGTTAAAGATCTCTTGGTCAATAATATTGATGGGCATGTTATTTATTTCTGTGATGAAGCTGCTAGAATTGCTAAACCCTATATTAAAGATAAACATAGACCCTGTAACATCCCGAATTTTCAATTTGGAATGTTATACATAGGTCATTCATGCATATCATATTTTACTGCATTTTTGCTTTGCGATCCTCGAAATTCTAAGCAACTCAAGGACCCACGGAGAGAGTTGGGGATTTCACGTTTTTCATATTTGAATTTTATCAAATATCGAAACAAGGATCACTTTGGTTTTAATTATTTTTCTCTCCGAAAATATTTCCTATTAAAATATACGAGAGGAGATAATATGACTTCTCCAAAATAACGGGAATATAGGAGGAAAAATATTAAAATCAAATAAGTAATTTCTTTTTGGACTTTTATTGCTATTTTATTTGAATTAGGAAAAATATGTGTTTTTCAAAATTGCATTAGAGGCCCAAATAAATGCTCACTTTGTCTGCAATATTATTAGAGGACCGTGAAAATTTATTTCAGGATTTTTGGACTCCGTTTAGTATTTCTTTTATTTGTTTTTCCGCGTCAGGATTATTTTCAAAAAAGTTCACCGACCTAACCGGGCCGTGCCCGATCCGGACACTGCCCAGCCAGGCTTTCTAAGCCGCGGACTGACCCCGCCGCCAGCCCAGCCGCCAACCTCGCCGCCTAAAACCCTAGTCGCCGCCTCGATCCGCCATCCACGCCGCCGCCCGCCACCGGCGACCCCGTCACCCCGCCGCCGACCCTGCCGCCGACCCTGCCGCCGAGGTAGCCGCCGCCGCCGTCCGGTTTTTCTTGGGAAAAACCGACCAGTTTTTTTGTAGTAAACCCTAGATTCGTTTTTTTAGATATCGGTTCGGTTTGGTTTTTCATCGGTTTATTATTTAGCGGACGTTCATCCGTACATTTGTTTTAACGAACGCAGTTCGTCAGTTAGTCGCAGATAGCAAACGTTCGTTCGTTAGCCTGTTTGTCTCGATTTATTTTCCAGGGTTCCTCCGCGATTATTTTCGATCGCGATTTCTGCCCTAATCTTCGTTTTAGTTTATCTTTCCGCTCGTTTATCCAAATCAGGTGAAACAAGTTCCTAGATCTTTGTCTCGAAGCTCTATTTCTGTTTAACCAACTTGAAAAAGATTTTGGTACTGCAAAGTTTGACTTTAGTCCAGATTAGTAAATGGATCTTGTTTCTTTCGTAGTTTCAGTTTCGTTGCTCCGTTTGATTTGATTATTTTTGCAAATCGAATCTCTTCAGTTGAGTTTTCAGATTCGACCTTCTTATTTGAGTTTTACCCGTGCATCTTTTCTTGATTACTTATGTATGCTATTGTTTGTTTGCGATAGAATTCTGAGAGTCCGAAGCGTGCTACTACGAGTCTCTAGAATTTGCAGATCGTTAGCAAGGCAAGTAACACATTGATCATACCCCTTTATTACCTAGTTTTTATGCATTAGTTTCAACCCTCATACATTGCATGAGTAGGATCTCTTAACGTGTGGGTCTAGGAAGTAGATGATGAGGTAGAACCTATTACCTGTTTTACTATCAAACCCTTGGGAGTTACTTCTACGTTATGCTTATATTGCTATGCTATGCTCGTAGACGTGGTTTGGGTTTGAGTGGATCCATGACAGATGCGAGTCTGTTAATTAATGGTTCAACTTAAGGTGGCAACTTTAATACACATCTGGGTGGATTGCTTGTGGGCACCTGGAGAATCCAGTGTTGTCCTAGGATATCCCGGAGTACCCGTGTGATCATCCTACGGTCCGCCACCTAGTCTCAAAGTGATCATGAGATTATTCATGCTAGAAACTTCCGTGTGCAGCCACAAGCCATTATGGGATCTGGCATAGTTGAGTATGTTGTGTGACCTCTTTCAATGGTAGGCTAGCAGATGTAGGGGAGAGTAGGTGTAACTATCTACCCAGAGTAAAGAGTTAATGCTTCTGAAAGACTGTGTCTCGGTCATCCGTTTCTCAAACACCCTGTAGTGCGAGAAATCCAACGGAGGAGATCGAATCTTGTGGGGAAAAGTGCGCAAACCTCTGCAGAGTGTACAAACTAATCATGGTTAGTCGTGTGCCCGGTTATGGACATCTTGAGTATCTGGTACTTGAATTATTGATTGGATCTCATCACTCTAAAATTAATTTGTTGGGATGTTAATGATTGCTTTAATTGGGATTGAGTTGGAGGAACCTTCTCAATGATGTCTCAACCACCATGATAGTTAAATAAAATCTACTCCTTTCTTGTAGGAAAAAAATGGCTTTTCGCAAAACAATATAACCATAGAGCCTCCACCAGCCATATATGCATGTAGTGATAGCATTTATCTATTCATTGCTCTATTGTGTTATATTGCCAGCATATTCCATGTGCTGACCCGTTTCGGGCTACAACATATCATGTTGCAGACTTTTCAGACGAGGAGTAAGGTGCGCTAGGTCGTTGTCATGCACTCAGCTATGCCATTGGAATTGATGGACTCACTTTATCTTCCAAGCCTTCCGCCGTTATCTTAATTAGATGGCCTTAAGCCATATTTATTGTATTAAGTTCTCTCTTGAGACTATCGATGTAATAAGTGTGTGATTGCTACTTTGTTATAAATCCATTCTAGTATTGTGTGTGTCAGCTTTACCGATCCAGGGATGACACTGAAGCATAGAGACTTGACCGTCTGAGGTCGGGTCGCTACAAGATGGTATTAGAGCACATGCTGAATGTAGGACACGACCACTAAGATGAGCCATAGGTCACTCTTCTCTACTCATTTTCTGACTCCTCTCCATTTTCTACTCTTTAGGATGGTGGACTCAAGGAACGAGTTTGCTCAACCGGATGAAGACACACCCTTTGGACGACACCTGAAGGAAGTCACTAGGTACTTGAACATCGGAATACCCAGCTTCACCGGGACCTACACTGCCACTTTACCAGTAGAGGAGTGTTGGATGATTCAGGTTCAAGTTCCAGGATGGACATTCACGCCAGTCACTGAACCCGTAGAGTTTTCCGTTGATGCACCAACCCGGAGTCTAGGAAAGAGCATGGCAGCCCACATCACCATGGGACGCATTGGCGAAGTCTACATCAAGGATCTTAGGGACATTATCTACCAGATATGTGGGCGCCGAGATGAGCAATGGGAGATGATCAACACCAGGAGGGACAGGTCCATTGCAGCTTTCATCCAGGAGCTAAACCATCACATTCGTCGCTAGGAGAACCAGATGTGTGGAGGCATGATAGATCCGAAGAAGGCAATGACCAGGATCACAGCGCTAGAAGAGGAACTCAAGTCTACACGCGATGGATATGAGAAGGAAATGACAACACTAGTGGAGATGAATGACGACCTGACGAGGAAGCTAGGAGTTTTCATGGGAGATCCCGTGCCAGAAGGAGAAGACGACGAACCCAAGGAAATTCGTTCTAGAGACTACATCATCATAGACGACACCGACTCCGATCCTGATGGTACTGATGATGACTATGAAGACGAAACTGGAGCGGATATCATGGAGTCTATCACCGACCAAAATTTCTAGATGACCACCATATGAATAGTAGTTCCCCCCATGTATATAGTAGTAGTCCGAGCACTTTTGTAACGATAGTTCTAGACCGATTGTATTCCCTTGGTTGAATTTATTTGGTGTGATATGATTGTGTTTGTCTCATGTGCATATGGGTAGTGTTTTCTCACTAGACCTCATTCTATTTTAATCTCTCCCCTCTAAACTCATCAGATGCCTCCAAGATGTGATACCGGATTTGTCTTCCCACCGGAGATCACCCAGTTGATCCAGCAGCAGAATGCCTTGATGCAGATATTAGTCCAGAACCAAGGCAACAACAACAACAATATCAACAACAACAACCCTCCACCACCACCACCAGTTGATAAGTTAGCCCGTTTTCTGAGGTTGCAACTGCCGGTGTTTTCCAGTAGCACCGAGCCAATAGTTGCCGATGACTGGCTACGCAAGATTGGAAGGGAATTGACCACCACAGGTTGCACCGATGTTGAGAAGGTGTGTTTCGCCGCACATAAATTGGATGGACCAGCAGCCTCAAGGTGGGGGAAGTATACAACCACTTTCCCTATAGCCAATATCACTTGGGATTAGTTTCAGCAAGCATTCCGCATAGCCCATGTCTCAACTGGAGCTATGAGCATGAAGAACTGAGAGTTTCGCAACTTGCACCAGGGAAATCGTACTGTGGCTTAGTACATAGATGAGTTTAGTAAGCTATCTCGTTTTGCCCCTAATGATGTGGCCACTGATGCCGCGAAGTAGGAGAAGTTTATGGAAGGGCTGAATGATGAGATGAGCATGCAATTCATGGTGGCAACATTTAACAACTACCACCAACTGGTAGACAAGGCTCTTATGATTGAAGGGAAGAAGCAGCAGATAGAGAGCCACAAAAGGAAGTATGCACAAGGGAAGTACAATTCTGGAGCTTAGCAGAAGCCCTGTTTCACCCCGAAGTCAGGAGGATTTACCCATAACCATGGAGGCCATACTCACAATGGAGGAAGTTCGCATAACCATAGTGGCCCCAAGGATGGAAACGGGAATGGCACAGGCAGCAAACAGAACCGCTCTAACCCAGCAACGCCCGCCAAGAAGGATCTAAGTAACATTACTTGTTTCAAGTGCGGGAAGAATGGACACTATGCCACTGACTGCCCTGAAGCGAAGAATGGAAATGGCAATGGAAGCTCTGGGAAGAAGCCAAACCCTTTCAATAGGGGACAAGTGAACCACGTGAACGTGGAGGAGGTTGAAGAGCAGCCTGATGTCGTTGTCGGTAAGTTTTTGGTTAAGTCATTTACTGCAATTGTTCTTTTTGATACTGGTGCATCGCATTCATCCATTTCAAGGGGATTTGTCGATAAATATAAGTTTCCCACTAAAGTACTTAGAACACCTATGTTAGTAAGATCACCAGGAGCGGAGTATATGGCAAGTCAAGGATGTTTTCAGATACCATTGACCATTGGAAGCCATGTTTTCCCCTCAGACCTAATAATTTTGGAGTCACAAGGATTGGATGTGATACTAGGCATGGATTGGCTATCGATGTATGGGGGAAACATCGATTGTGCAAGTAAGTCGATTTTACTCACCACCCGGAGGGTAAAGGATCAAGTATGTATCTAGGCATGCGCCTAGGAGGACTCAAGTAAATTCTCTCTCGGGAGTTGTTCGAGAAGAAGTGCCTGTAGTGAAGGATTACCCAGATGTATTTCCAGAGGAGCTACCAGGCATGCCGCCAGATCGAGACATCGAGTTTTTGATAGAACTATTGCCAGGCACCGGACCGATATTGAAGAGACGATACCGGATGCCCGCAAATGACCTGGAAGAGATCAAGAAGCAAATTAAGGATTTATTGGAGAAAGGTTACATTCGACGAAGTTCATCACCATGGGGAGCCCCAGTGCTCTTGGTTGAGAAGAAGGATGGATTGTTAAGAATGGTTGTTGATTATCGTGCGTTGAATGAAGTGACGATCAAGAACAAGTACCCGTTGCCGATGATTAATGATTTGTTTAACCAATTGCAAGGAGCTAAGGTGTTTTCGAAGATCGATCTGCGATCGGGATATCACCAGCTGAAGATACGAGAAAAGGATATTCCAAAAACAGCTTTCACCACAAGGTACGAGTTACATGAGTATACGGTTATGTCATTTGGACTGACTAACGCCCCTACCTATTTCATGAGTATAATGAACTAGGTGTTCATGGAGTTCTTGGATAAGTTTGTCGTGGTGTTCATTGATGATATCTTGGTATACTCGAAGAATGAGCAGGAACACAAGGAGCATTTGCGTTTGGTTCTTGAGAAGCTCAGGGAACATTAGTTATATGCCAAGTTTAGCAAATGTGAATTTTGGTTGAAGGAAGTTGGATTTCTTGGACATGTTATATCAGGAGAAGTTATAGCAGTGGATCCTACCAAGGATCAGTCAGTCACTGAGTGGTTGGCACTCACCTCCGTTGCAGAGATCCGTAGTTTTCTTGGACTCGCAGGATATTACCAGAGATTCATTGAGAATTTTTCTAAGATTGTGAAGACCATGACGGAGTTGTTGAAGAAGGACACGAAGTTCCATTGGACTGAAGAATGTGAAGCATGTTTCCAGGAGTTGAAGAAACGTCTAACTACAGCCCAGTGCTGATTCTGCTGGATATACGCAAGGATTTCCAAGTGTATTGTGTTGCCTCTCGCTTAGGACTTGGAGCAGTACTTATGCAAGATGGAAGAGTTGTTTCGTATGCCTCACGTCAACTTCGAACGCATGAGTTTAACTATGACACACAAGACCTGGAGACATTTTCTTATTGGAAACAGTTGTGATGTGTACATGGATCATAAGAGTTTGAAGTACATTTTTACTCAGAAGGAGCTGAACCTCAGGAAGAGGAGATGGTTGGAGCTCATAAAGGATTATGATATGAAGTTGCACTATCATCCAGGTAAGGCCAATGTCATAGCAGACGCTTTGAGCCGGAAGAGCTATGTCAATACCCTCGTAAGTGAAGGATTGCAAAAGGAGTTAGCAGAAGATCTTGAGGAGCTTTGTTTCGAGATAGTTCCTAGAGGTTTTATTGCAGCACTGGAGGTTCAGTCAACATTATTGGAAAAGATTCGAGAAGCACAGAAGGATGACAGAGAAATTGCCGAGATAAAGGAGAAGATGAGTGAAGGAAAAGCCAATTTTCGTGAGGATGAGCACGACACCTTTTGGTTTGAGGACCATGTATATGTGCTCAATAATGCCGAGGTCAGGAAGTTGATACTACAGGAAGCTCATGACTTGCCATACTCGATACACCCCAGAAACACCAAGATGTATTTGGATTTGAAGGAGCGTTTCTAGTGGACTGGAATGAAAAAGGACATTGCCGAGTAAGTAGCCATATGTGATGTATGTGAGAGAGTGAAGGCAGAACATCATAAGCCAGCAGGATTGCTGCAGCCTATGTCGATACCCGAATGGAAGTGGGACAAGCTTGGCATGGATTTTATCACCGGATTACCCAGGAACCGATTGGGATATGATCCTATCTGGGTAGTAGTGGATCGCTTGACCAAAGTAGCTCACTTTATCCCAATAAAAACCACCTATACCAGTGCAAAGTTGGCCAAGATATATATGACCAGGATCGTATGTCTGCACGGAGTTCCGAGCACCATTGTATCAGATAGAGGAACATAGTTTACTTCAAAGTTTTGGCACCAGCTGCACCAGACTTTGGGACCAGGCTATAGTTCAGTACAGCCTTTCATCCACAGACAGATGGACAGACCGAGAGAGTCAATCAGATTTTGGAAGACATGCTGAGAGCTTGTGCGCTAGATTATGGATCTAGTTGGGATGAGAACTTGCCATACGTGGAGTTCTCATACAACAACAGCTACCAGGCCAGTTTGAAGATGGCACCGTTCGAAGCCCTGTATGGAAGAAGATGCCGAACAGCGTTGATGTGGGATGAAGTTGGAGACTGCCAGTTGTTTGGACCGGATTAGATTAAGGAGTCCGAAGAAAAGGTTAAGCTGATTCGAGATAGACTGAAGGTAGCTCAGTCCAGACAGAAGAGCTATGCAGACTCAAAATGCAAGGAGGTAGTCTATGAAATCAGAGACACAGCATATCTCCGTGTGTCACCACTATGAGGAGTTAAACGTTTTGGAGTTAAGGGAATGTTAGGGCCGAGATTTGTAGGATCGTATCATGTTTTGGAATGCATGGGAGAGGTTGTCTACAAGTTGGAGTTACCCGAGGGACTGTCAGGCGTTCATAATGTGTTGCACATTTCCCAGTTGAAGAAGTGCCATGCAGATATGGACGATATTTCTCTGAGAGATAGAGTAGCCCTGGAAGCAATTCAGTTGGATAGTGATTTGACCTATGAGGAGAAACCAGTCAAGATTCTCGAGTTTGCAAAGTTCACGAAGCCATCATACTGAGGATGAAGCTACCTGGGAACGAGAGGATGATCTACATAGAGACCACCCACACCTATTTTCTAGCCAACCCGAATCTCGAGGACGAGATTCATCTTAAGGGGGTAGGTTTGTAACATCCCAAATTTTCAATTTGGAATGTTATACATAGGTCATTCATGCATATCATATTTTACTGCATTTTTGCTTTGCGATCCTCGAAATTCTAAGCAACTCAAGGACCCACGGAGAGAGTTGGGGATTTCACGTTTTTCATATTTGAATTTTATCAAATATCGAAACAAGGATCACTTTGGTTTTAATTATTTTTCTCTCCGAAAATATTTCATATTAAAATATATGAGAGGAGATAATATGACTTCTCCAAAATAAAGGGAATATAGGAGGAAAAATATTAGAATCAAATAAGTAATTTCTTTTTGGACTCCATTTAGTATTTCTTTTATTTATTTTTCCGCGTCACGATTTTTTTGAAAAAAGTGCACCGACCTAACCGGGTCGTGCCCGATCCGGACATTGCCCGGCCAGGCTTTATAAGCCATGGCCCGACCCCATCGCCAGCCCCGCCGCCCCAAACCCTAGCCGCCGCGCCTCTGCCTCGATCCGTGCGCCGCTGCCGTCGATGTAGCCTCCGACGCCGCCGTCCGGTTTTTCTCAGGAAAAACCGATTGGTTTTTTTCTAGTAAACCCTAGATTCGTTACCTGTGTCAAAAGATGGTTATTCTGGTTTCTCTCAAATACCTGTGTCAAAAGATGATTAGGAGAAGACCACTTTTACTTGCCCTTTCGGTACCTTTGCTTATAGACATATGGCTTTTGGTTTATGCAATGCACCTGCTACCTTGCAAAGATGTATGACTGCTATATTCTCTAATTTTTGTGAGAAGATTGTTGAGGTTTTCATGGATGATATCTCTATTTACAGAACTTCTTTTGATGATTGCTTAAGCAACCTTGATCGAGTTTTGTAGAGAAGTGAAGAAACTAATCTTGTCTTGAATTGGGAGAAGTGCCACTTTATGGTTAATGAAGGTATTGTGTTGGTGCATAAAATTTATGAAAGAAGTATTTAAGTTGATAGAGCTAAAGTAGATGCTATTGAAAAGATGTTGTGTCCTAAAGATATCAAAGGTATAAGAAGTTTCCTTGGTCATGCTGGTTTCTATAGGAGGTTTATTAAAGACTTCTCTAAAATTTCTAGGCCTCTCACTAATCTCTTACAAAAAGATGTTCCATTTGTTTTTGATGATGATTGTGTAGAAGCATTTGAAATACTTAAGAAAGCCTTGATTTCTGCACCTATTGTTCAGCCACCTGATTTGAATTTACCCTTTGAAATAATGTGTGATGCTAGTGATTACGCTGGTGGAGCTGTTCTAGGACAAAGAGTTGATAATAAGAAATTAAATGTTATTCATTATGCTAGTAAAACTCTAGAAAATTCCCAAAGAATTTATGCTACTACTGAAAAATAATTTTTAGCAGTTTCATTGCTTGTGATAAGTTCAGATCTTATATTGTTGATTCCAAAGTAACTGTTCACACTGATCATGCTGCTATTCAATATCTCATGGAAAAGAAAGATGCTAGACCTAGACTTATTAGACGGGTTCTCTTGCTACAAGAATTTGATTTGCATATTATTAATAGAAGGGGAGCTGAGAACCCCGTTGTTGACAACTTCTCTAGGTTAGAAATGTTCTTGATGAGAAAGTGCCTATTGATGATAGCTTTCCTCATGAATAATTAGCTGTCATAAATGCTTCTCGTAATACTCCATGGTATGCTGATTATGCTAATTACATTTTTGCTAAATTCATACCACCTAGTTTCACATACCAGCAAAAGAAAAAGTTTTTCTATGATTTAATACATTACTTTTGGGATGATCCACACCTTTATAAAGAAGGAGTAGATGGTGTTATTAGACGTTGTGTACCTGAGCATGAACATGAAGAGATCCTACGCAAGTGCCACTCCGAGACTTACGGAGGATACCACGCTGGAGATAGGACTGCACATAAGGTATTGCAATCTGGTTTTTATTGACCTACTCTCTTAAAGGATGCTCGTAAGTTTGTCTTGTCATGTGATGAATGCCAGAGAATTGGTAATATTAGTAGACATCGGGAAATTCCTATGAATTATTCACTTGTTATTGAACAATTTGATGTTTGGGGTTTTGATTATATGGGACCTTTTCTTTCCTCTAATGGGTATACACATATTTTAGTTGTTGTTGATTACGTTACTAAGTGGGTAGAAGCTATTCCAACTAGTAGTGCTGATCATAACACTTCTATTAAGATGCTTAAAGAAGTTATTTTTCCGAGGTTTGGAGTCCCTAGATATGTAATGATTGATGGTGGTTTACATTTTATTCATGGTGTTTTCCATAAAATGCTTGCTAATTATGATGTTAACAATAGAATTGCATCTTCTTATCATCCTCGGTCTAGTGGTCAGGTAGAATTGAGTAATAGACAGATTAAATTGATTTTGCAAAAGACTGTTAATAGATCTAGAAAGAATTGGTCTAAGAAACTTGATGATGTATTATGGGCTTATAGAACTGCTGATAAGAATCCTATGGGTATGTCTCCTTATAAAATGGTTTATGGAAAAGCATATCACTTACCTCTCAAACTAGAACGCAAGTCATATTGGGCTATTAAAGAGCTCAATTATGATTTCAAACTTGCCGCTGAGAAGAGGTTATTTCAAATTAGCCCGCTTGATGAATGGAGAACCCAAGCCTATGAGAATGCCAAGTTGTTTAAAGAAAAAGTTAAAAGATGGCATGACAAGAGGATACAAAAGCGTGAGTTTAATGTAGGTGATCATGTTTTGCTATACAACTCTATTTTAAGATTTTTTGGAGGAAAACTTCTCTCTAAATGGGAAGGTCCTTACATTATCGAGGAGGTTTATCGTTCTGGTGGCATAAAAATCGACCACACCGAAGGCACGAATCCGAAGGTGGTAAACGGTCAAAGAATCAAGCATTATATTTCAGGTACTCCCATAAATGTTGAGACCAATATAATTGACACCGTAAACCCAGAGGAGTACAAAAGGGACACTTTCTAGAATGTTTCAAACTCCGAAAAAGAATAGGTATGTGGTACGGTAAGTAAACTGTCTCCAAAATGTTTCCAATAGCAATTTTTCTCTGTTTTGGAATTATTAAAAAAATTAGGAAAATTAAAAGTATTCATAAAGTGACACGAGGCCACCACAAGATTGGAGGGTGCGCCCCCCGTCCTTGTGGCCACCTCGTGTGCCCTCTGGACTCTATTTTCTTGCACAATACTTCTTTAGGTCGGTAAAAATTCATTATATAATCTCCTGAAGGTTTTGACCACCGTACCATGACAAAATCCTCTGTTCTTGTTTTGAGTTGTTTCTGCAGTAGATTTAGAGTGAGATGTCTTTACAAGAGTCGGTCGGGGAGAGTCGGGTCTCTCACCCGACACCAGACCACTTCGGGCAATCAATGGAGGAAGAAGGATACCACATCAACAACTCCATCATCACCACCTCCTAAGAAAGAGACATAAATACATGGGTATGGGCACTCCCCTTGGCTACCTCCAACCTTGGGGGAGATGCTCTGGTATCGTGTCACCATCACATCTTTATATTTATCTTTTTCTTAGTTCGATCCTTTTGGTTATATCTTGATCTAGCAGAATAAAGTTTTTAGTATGATCTAGCTTTGAGTTTTGTTTCGATCTCTATCTATGTAATCGAGTCCGTAAGTTATATATAATAAAGAGTAGTTTTGAGTTGAGGGCTTTGCTATTTTGCTATGATCTTGAGGGAATTAAATAAAATAAAAAAGAAAAAGAAATAAAAAGATCATGTATTGATCTTATGGAGAGTAATGACTTCACATATAAAGAGTATGATGAATAAAATTTGTCAATAGTTGACAATCATAGTTTTGGTCATTTGTTGCAATTAATAGGAAGTAATAAAGAAAGAGAGGTTTCACATATGAATATACTATCTTGGACATCTTTTGTAATTGTGAGCACTCATTAAAATATGACATGCTAAAAGGTTGATGTTGGACAAGGAAGACAACATAATGGGTTATGTTTTCTTATATCCGAATAGAAGTTATATTTTCATGGATCATCCAACATGTTGAGATTGCCTTTCCCTCTCATGCTAGCCAAATTCTTTGCACCAAATAGAGATACTACTTGTGCTTCCAAACATCCCTTAAACCAGTTTTGCCATGAAAGTCCACCATACCTACCTATGGATTGAGTAAGATCCTTCAAGTAAGTTGTCATCGGTGCAAGCAATAAAAATTGCTCTGTAAATATGTATGATCTATCAGAGTGAAGAAAATAAGCTTTATACGAACTTGTGATATGGAAGAAATAAAAGCGACAGACTACATAATAAAGGACTTTATCACAAGCGGCAATATAAAGTGACGTTCTTTTGCATTAAGATTTTGTGCGTCCAACCATAAAAGCACATGACAACCTCTATTTCCCTCTGCAAAGGGACTATCTTTTATCTTCTACCTTATACAAGAGTCATGGTGATCTTCACTTTTCCTTTTTACACCTTTTCCATTGGCAAGCACTATGTGTTGGTGAGATACGGATATATATATATATATATCCACTTGGATGTAGGTTATCGTAAAGTATTATTGTTGACATTACCATTGAGGTAAAAGGTTGGGAGGCGAAACTATAAGCCCCTATCTTTCTCTATGTTCGACTGAAACATTGTACCCATAAGTATCGCGTGAGTGTTAACAATTGTGAAAGAGTAAATGATAGTTGAGTACATAGACATGCTGAAAAGCTCTTATATTGACTCTTTCCGATGTTATGATAAATTACAATTGTTTCATGATTGAGATCATAGTTTGTTAGTTTTCAATAAAGTTTTTGATTCATACTTTACCTTGTGAACGAATTATTACTTTAGCATAAGAAATTATAGGACAATATATGTTGCTGTCCTAAGAAAATCATGATGCCCTCATGTTTGTATTTTATTTTATCGACACCTCTATCTCTAAACATGTGGACATGTTTTTTGATATCAGCTTTCGCATGAGGACAAACGAGGTCTAAGCTTGGGGGAGTTGATACATCCATTTTTGCAACATGCTTTTATATTAATATTTATTGCATTATGGGTTGTTATTACACATTATATCACAATACTTATGCCTTCTCTCTGGAAGAATACCGGGAGAATGCCGGGAGCTGGAATTCTGGACTGGAAAATGAGCAAATATTAGATACCTATTCGGCACAACTCCAAAAGTCCTGAAACTTCACGGAGAATATTTTTGGAATATATAAAATAATATTGGGCGAAGAAAGTACCAGAGGGGGGCCACCAGCCAGCCACAAGGGTGGAGGGCACGCCCCCGTCCTGGTGGGCCCCCTAGCAGGCCCCCGACGCCCATCTTCTGCTATATGGTGTGTTTTGACATGGAAAAAATGGAAGGAAGCTTTCGGGACAAAGCGCCGCTGTCTAAAGGTGGAACCTGGGCAGAACCAATCTAGGGCTCCGGCGAAGCTATTCTGCCGGGGAAACATCCCTCCGGGATAGGGAAATCATCGCCATCATCATCACCAATGATCCTATCATCGAGAGGGGGTCAATATCCATCAACATCTTCACCAGCACCATCTCCTCTCAAACCCTAGTTCATCTCTTGTATACGATCTTTGTCTCAAAACCTTAGATTGGTACATGTGGGTTGCTAGTAGTGTTGATTACTCCTTGTAGTTGATGCTTGTTGGTTTATTCAGTGGTAGATCATATGTTCAGATCCTTAATGATAATTAATACTCCTCTGATTATCATCATCAATATGCTTTGTGAGTATTTACATATGTTCCTACGGACATGGGAGAAGTCTTGTAATAAGTAATCATGTGAATTTGGTATTCGTTCGATATTTTGATGAGATGTATGTTGTCTCTCCTCTAGTGGTGTTATGTGAACATCAACTACATGACACCTCACCATTATTTGGGCCAAGGGGAAGGCATTGGGAAGTAATAAGTACATGATGGGTTGCTAGAGTGACAGAAGCTTAAACCCTAGTATATGCGTTGCTTCGTAAGGGGCTGATTTGGATCCAAATGTTTCATGCTATGGTTAGGTTTACCTTAATTCTTCTTATGTAGTTGCGGATGCTTGCGAGAGGGGTTAATCATAAGTGGGAGGTTTGTCCAAGGAAGGGCAGCACCCAAGCACCGGTCCACCCACATATCAAATTATCAAAGTAACGAACGCGAATCATATGAGCATGATGAAAACTAACTTGACAACAATTCCCATATGTCCTCGGGAGCACTTTGCTTTATATAAGAGTTTGTCCAAGATTGTCCTTTGCTAAAAAAAGGATTGGGCCACCTTGCTGCACTTTGTATACTTTTGTTACTTGTGACCCGTTATGAATTATCTCATCATACAACTATCAATCACCGATAATTTTAGTGCTTGCAGAGAATATCTTGCTGAAAACCGCCTGTCATTTCCTTCTGCTCCTCGTTGGGTTCGACACTCTTACTTATCGAATGGACTACGATAGATCCCCTATACTTGTGGGTCATTGGTGACATTTAACCAGCGGTGTCAAATAACTTCGAAGATGGAGGAAAGCATTTGCTAGGGGAATGTACGTATACACAGTGTAGAAATATGTGGAGCTTGGAAGGCTTAAATACTTGGTAGCAAATGATTAGCAATAATCAATTCGGAGATGCAATGTTGAATAAATGCTCAACGATGGTACTATGCTTGTCCTAGGCTAGACTGGACAAGAGACGCGAGCCTAGAAGACTATTGAGGTCACGACGTAGCACAACTAGCATCAATAAAGGATATGAAGTAGCTCTGGACAACAAGATAAAAGTGAAGATCACATTAGCAGTAAAGATAATGATGTGAAACAACTGCCAAGGAGGATATACCAACAACTTTCTGTCCAACTTTCCTCTAGAAGTGTGCCAATTTTTTGATAAAATTTTTCAATAATGGCACTGACTGAAGCTTTCAAATGCAAAAAGAATCATTCAATTCGAAGATGATATGACGAGTCAAAAAATTCTAGAACTGGCCTGTAAACTGGAACAAGTTGTGTTCACGAACTTCAGAGGGCAAAAATACCTATTTAGAAGCCGCTTTTGAGGTGTCAAATATTTAACATGCTTCTACAACTATTTAGATGCGGATCGTCGCTAGCTTTAATTTGAGTACTCATGGATCCAAAACGACCTCCGTATGAGGAAGATACAGATGTTTTACTGAACAGTGCACAAAACAGCGGATTGAGTCTAGATAGATCCGAACTTTGTTTATTTTTAAACTTCCTCAGGCAATCTAAATTCAGCTACGAGATTGAGTCTGGATAGATCCGAATTTTGTTTATTTTTAAACTTACTCAGGCAAGGAAACACGAATCTGAAAAAAGATGGATCTAAAAAACAAACCTAATATGAAAGAATCGGATTGGTGGTGGACATGCAGATGTATATGTGGACTCAAATTGGTGGTGGACATGCAGATTTATATGTAGACATGGATTAGTGGGAGATAGGCAGATGTATATGTGGACTCGGATTGCTGGTTGACAGGCGGATGTATATGGCAGCGGTAAAGAAGATGTTGGTGCTGGTGCTATATGGCAATAACGATGAAGATCGTGCGGCGGTGGTGTGACAACTTGTGAACAAAACTCGAAACTCTAAGGGAAACTAGATGCTAAGACTAGCAACTTGACATGACGATGCAACCGAAAATTCAACAAAGCAAATATAGAAAAGATTATACAAAGGCCGAGATCGGTTCTGATATGATCAACTAACCCTTTTTTGTCATTTTCGTGGAATCTAGGTATGAAGAACAAACTTGATCTAAACTATGAATAACTAGAAATTATTGCTGAGCAACCTGGAAATCTGATACCACTTGATAGAGGCAAAGGTGTCTCGTCTTTTGATGAGATGGTAACTGTGGATTTGGTAGAGATGATTTTTAAGATCTGACTACAAACATGCACGACGTTGCGCCTTAGCAATCGCTAAACTAGTCTCTTGAGGTTATCGACGATGCTGGAAGCACAATCAGCCTGACCAAGAAGGTCTATTCCTACATGCAATCAAAGAACAAGCAAGAATATGATAAAGTAATCTGAATATTGAGAATATAGATGAAGTATTGATAAAGGTGGGGATCAGAAAGCGGTCTTGGTCTGGTCGTTGGACGAAAACGAAAAACATGAAGTTGCAATAGCTAACTTTTAACTAAACAAATTCCCCAACGAAAAAGCTACTAGATTGATATAGTTATATAGGAGAAAGGGCTGGCAGCCAAGGAGGTGGGAGGACATCCCAAGCAGCCTAAAACTAACCCTAGCTCGTACAAGGCCCATGGGCCCATCTAGAGGGGATGCAACACCTTTGGAGTTGTAGTCTGACTCAGATTTTGCTGCAGCGTTAGATTGTTTTGTCAATATCTCAATGCTCCGAACGAATTTGAAGGTGAATCCAATTTTGTTGGAAAGAGCATGAAATCTACTTTCTAACAAAAAAGAATCACAAAATTCAGAGTTATGATGAAAGAGTTCTTGTCGTTTAAAGTTAGGTATGTCTCTGCAGTCCGAGTCTGGGTCTAGAACGTAAAAGACTTGGACTGTTTCTTCTCTTGGCCCAAAAGTGACATGAGAGGACTTTTTTAACAACACATAAACTTCTCTTTTTCCCTTGTCTTCATATGGGGATTGTAGAAATGTCCCATACACCTGCAATTAGACATGGCACAAAAGTTTGTGAAGTATATTTGTCATGCATAACATAAATAAATTATTGTATAGTTTGCATTAGAAATCACCTCATAAATATGCATCTTTGCAACATTTTTTGTCTTATCCAAGGTAGTGATGCCCTCATCATCCTCCCCTTCTTGAAAACAAAGCCGTCCTTAGCGTTGCTTAATATTAAATGTGGGTAACAAAAGAGACAACGTGTACATGTTGTATATGTATATGTCATCCATTTTTACTTCCCTTGATTTTTGCACATATGACACATGTATACATGAGTGAATGTCATAGTCCATAAAATATAAAGCCAAAATATTATCACAAGAAGTAGAAGGCATGAAAATATTGCAACTCAGTTTGGACATATAAGTGAAGCTCTTATTAATATCAAAAGATTGACAATTTTCATCATTAAACCATCCCAACATTGGTGAATAAACCTTATTTGCATCAAATTTACATGCAATGGTGGAGGAACTGATAACCCACAAGTATAGGGGATCGCAACAGTTTTAGAGGGTAGAGTATTCAACCCAAATTTATTGATTCGACACAAGGGGAGCCAAACAATATTCTCAAGTATTAGCAGCTAAGTTGTCAATTCAACCACACCTGGAAACTTAGTATCTGCAACAAAGTATTTAGTAGCAAAGTAATATGATAGTAGTGGTAACGGTGGCAAAAGTAACGGTAGCAGTTTTGGTTTTATAGTGATTGTAACATGAGCAACGGAAAAGTAAATAAGCGAAGATCAATATATGAAAAGCTCGTAGGCAATGGATCAGTGATGGATAATTATGTAGGATGCGACTCCTCATCCAATAGTTATAACATAGGGTGACACAGAACTAGCTCCAGTTCATCAATGTAATGTAGGCATGTATTCCGAATATAGTCATACGTTCTTATGGAAAAGAACTTGCATGACATCTTTTGTCCTACCCTCCCGTGGCAGCGGGGTCCTATTGGAAACTAAGGGGTATTAAGGCCTGCTTTTAATAGAGTACTGGACCAAAGCATTAACATATAGTGAATACATGAACTCCTCAAACTACGGTCATCACCGGTAAGTATCCCGATTATTGTCACTTCAGGGTTAACGGATCATAACACATAATAGGTGACATTAAACTTGCAAGATAGGATCAAGAACTCACATATATTCACGAAAACATAATAGGTTCAGATATGAATTCATGGCACTCGGGCCCTAGTGACAAGCATTGAGCATATCAAAGTCATAGCAACATCAATCTCAGAACATAGTGGATACTAGGGATCAAGACCTAACAAAACTAACTCGATTACATGATAAATCTCATCCAACCCATCACCTTCTAGCAAGCCTATGATGGAACTACTCATGCACGACGGTGAACGTGATGAAATTGGTGATGGAGGAAGGTTGATGATGACGATGGCGATGAATTCCCCTCTCCAGAGCCCCGAACGGACTCCAGATCAGCCCTCCCAAGAGAGATTAGGGTTGGCGGCGGCTCCGTATCGTAAAACGTGATGAATCCTTCTCACCTTTAATTTTTTCTCCCCGAACACGAATATATAGAGTTGGAGTTGAGGTCGGTGGAGCTCCAGGGGGCCCACGAGGCAGGGGACGTGCCCAGGGGGCAGGCGCGCCCCCACCCTTATGGACAGGGTGTGGGCCCCCTGGCCTTGATTCTTTCGCCAGTATTTTTATATATTCCAAAAATAATCTCCTTTGATTTTTAGGTCATTCCAAGAACTTTTATTTCTACACAAAAATAACACCATGGCAATTCTGCTGAAAACAATGCCAGTCCAGGTAAGTTCCATTCAAATCATGCAAATTAGAGTCCAAAACAAGGGCAAAAGTGTTTGGAAAAGTAGATACGACGGAGACATATCAACTCCCCCAAGCTTAAACCTTTGCTTGTCCTCAAGCAATTCAGTTGATAAACTGAAAGTGATAAAGAAAAACTTTTACAAACTCTGTTTGCTCTTGTTCTTGCAAATATGTAATGTCAGCATTCAAGTTTTTAGCAAAGATTATGACTAACCATATTCCCAATAACGTTTAGGTCTCATGTTTACTCGTATCAATGGCATAATCAACTAGCGAGCAATAATAATAAAGCTCAGATGACAACACTTTCTCAAAACAATCATAATATGATATAACAAGATGGTATCTCGCTAGCCCTTTCTGAGACCACAAAACATAAATGCAGAGCACTTTAAAGATCAAGGACTGACTAGACATTGTAATTCATGGTGAAAGAGATCCAGTCAAGTCATACTCAATGTAAACTAACGATAATTCATGCAAATGACAGCAGTGCTCTCCAACTGGTACTTTTTAATAAGAGGATGATGAATCAACATAAAAGTAAATAGATAGGCCCTTTGCAGAGGGAAGCAGGGATTCGTAGAGGTGCCAGAGCTCGATTTTGAAATAGAGATGAATAATATTTTAAGCGGTATACTTTCGTTGTCAACATAACAACTGAGATATCTCGATATCTTCCATGCTACACACATTATAGGCGGTTCCCAAGTAGAATGGTAAAGTTTATACTCCCCCACCACCAACAAGCATCAATCCATGGCTTGCCCAAAACAACGGGTTCTTCCAACTAACAACAATCATAGGGGGGTTTGTTTGCAATTATTTTGATTTGATTTGAGCATGGGATTGGGCATCCCGGTGACCAACCATTTCCTCGTGAGTGAGGAGCGAAGTGCACTCCTCTTGAGAATAACCCGCCTAGCATGGAGGATACAGACAGCCGTAGTTGATACATGAGCTATTCGAGCGTACAAAACAAAATGTTTATTTGAAGGTTTAGAGTTTGGCACATACAAATTTACTTGGAACGGCAGGTAGATACTGTATATAGGTAGGTATGGTAGACTCATATGGAATAACTTTGGGGTTTATGGAATTGGATGCACAAGCAGTATTCCCGCATAGTACAACTGAAGGCTAGAAAGAGACTGGGAAGCGACCAGCTAGAGAGCGACAACAGTCATGAACATGCATTAAAATTAATCAACACCGAATGCAAGCATGAGTAGGATATAATTCACCATGAACATAAATATCGTAGTGGCTATGTTGATTTTGTTTCAACTACATGCATGAACATGTGCCATGTCAAGCCACTCGAATCGTTCAAAGGAGGATACCACCCTATCATACCACATCACAACCATTTTAATAGCATGTTGGCATGCAAGGTAAACCATTATAAACTCCTAGCAAATTAAGCATGGCATAAGCAACTATGATCTCTAATTGTCATTGCAGACATATTTCATTCATAATAGGCTGAATCAGGAACGATGGACTAATCAGATTTACAAAAACAGGAGAGGTCGAGTTCATACCAGCTTTTCTCATCTCAATCAGTTCATCATATATCGTCATTATTGCCTTTCACTTGCATGACCGAATAGTGTGGATAATAATAATAGTGCCCATGCATTGGACTAAGCTGGAATCTGCAAGCATTCAATTCAAGGGAGAAGACAAGCTAATATGGGCTCTTTGTTAGATCAACAATAATGCATATAAGAGCCACTCAACAATTTCATCATGGTCTTCTCCTCTCGACCCCCAATAAAAGGAAAGGAATATTTACACGGAAAAGCTCCCAACAAGCAAAAGAAGAATGAGAAATATTTTTGGGTTTTATTTTTAATTACAGCTACTACGGGCATGAAAAGTAAACTAGCTAAAAGCTACAACTATTGTTTGTTTTTTTTCTTAAGGTTTTTCAAACGCACAAGAAGAAAGCTTAAGAAGAAAATAAACTAGCATGGATGATACAATGAAAAAGTATGAGCACCGACAACTGGCATGAGTGTGTGAACATGAATGTAATGTTGGTGAGAAATACGTACTCCTCCAAGCTTAGGCTTTTGGCCTAAGTTGGTCTATGCCCAAGGATCAAAGTGGCCCTCTCCGGTGTATAGAGGAGTGTCCTCTGGGTGCCACTGGTTGGCGATATCCTCCGGATCCCATTGATAAACAAACTGACAATAACGATCAAGTGGTTGCTCCGGCTCAAGCTCTGCAGCTGACATCTGGCCCCGGCACGCATGAATTGCCTCAGGAAAAATGAGGTACGTGCCTGAAAATATGTTAAACAAAGAGGGCGCAGGCAAGGTAATAATCTCATAATATTTTTTACCAAATATTAATTAGTACTTAAGTATCTTCTTCTTATCCTTTTCAATAAACTCATGTGCTACCATACTCTTATAATCTAGAACAATAGTGTATGTTAAAGTGTGCAGCAAGGCGTGAGGCAAAGATACCTCTGAGGACGGGGCCCTTTGTACGATTCAGATTGAACCGTTTAGCAACAATAGCGCCAAAACTAAAAGTAGTATCACGAAACATGGCATGGCGCAAAATAACAATATCAGGGGCACTAAGGTTTCCGCAGTTCCCACGACCAATTAAACATCTACTAGCAAATATTGCGAAGTAACGCAGAACAGGAAAATGTATGCTAGTGATTCTTGCATCGGAAACCTTTCTAGTTTCCCCTACAGCAATCGTATCAATAAACCTTCCACATCGTTATGATGTGGTTCCTCTATGCTGCCCGCAAAGGGTATCATACAGACCCGGCAAAAATCATAAAGTAACATCTCCTTATGCTCATCATATAAATAAAACTCCACCGAAGGTGGTGATCTCCTAGCACGGAAATGAAAATTTTGCACAAATATATTGGTGAGTAAGAGATACTGTTCGCGCTGGTCATGGAGGAAGTCGGTGATGCCTGCATTCCCAGCTTCTCTTAAGAACTCATCACAAGGCCATTCACACGGTCGAACCTCTGCAGTATGAGGGAGATTATACTTGGGCTTCATATTCTCTTCACTTTGCTTATCCTTCGAGCTTCGGCTCGATTAGCCCCTCAAAAATCTCTTAATCTTTTTCTGAAACTTTCTGAAATTTTTAGTAACTTAAAATAAAAGTGAACCGAACTCAACAAGATTCATAGCAACTACTCCCACACGTGCCTAGAGGCAATATCATGCATTAGAACTACTTAGAACCATATAAATTTGACATGCAAGATCGAGAACAGGGTCACCTAAGCATCAAAAATTTGCAATAAATAAAGCACTAGCACAAAAACTAATTGGACCATTAGAAGAGTCGCATACCAAAAGAACAATCCCCCAAGCAGTTTTGTGAATGGAGCTTCGAGCAAGGAGATCGAAAATGGCAGCAGGATGAGCAAGAACTCGGGTTTGAGCTGGTGGATGATTTTTTCTGGAGGAAGACGAAGTGTGTGGGTGCAAGGATAAGTGGAGGGTTTAATATGATATTTGCCAGGGGGTGGGCGGGCCCTCCACCCTAGTGGTCACGTGGTGGGTTCCCCTGGTGTGTTCTCAGTGCCAGATATTCTCAAATATTATAGAAAAAATCATATTAATTTTTCAGGGCATTTGGAGAACTTCTATTTTTGGGGTATTTTTTATTGCATGGATAATTCAGAAAGTAGACAAAAAATACTATTTTTTTCTTCATTTAATATAAATAACAGAAAGTAAAAAGAGGGTACAGAGAGTTGTGTTTTCTAAATTCATCCATCTCATGCTCATCAAAAGGAATCCACTAACAAGGTTGATCAAGTCTTGTTAACAAACTCTTTTCGTATAACATGAAACCGGAGAATTTTCGAATCACACTAGGTTACCTCAACGGGGATATTCATGTCCCCAACAATAAGAATATCATATTTCTTCTTGACAGTAGGAAGAGGAAATTCAAAACCTCCAATAGTAATCGTTGAAAATTTTCCAATAGAATTGATACTGTGGACTTGAGGTTGTTTCCTCGGAAAGTGTACCGTATGCTCATTACCGTTAATATAGTAATGTTTGCAACCACAATAGGCACATCCTCACAAATACCGACAGGTATAGCAGTTGATTTATCGACCATTTGCAAAGATATTTCAGTAGGTGTCAACTTATTCAAATCAAGTCTACGATATAAAGAGAGAGACATAACACCACCGGCTCCAAGATCACATAAGCAGTTTTAACATAGTTTCTTTTAATAGAGCATGGTATAGTTTGTACTCCGGGATATCCTAGTTTCTTTGGTATTCCACCCTTAAAAGTGTAATTAGCAAGCATGGTGGAAATTTCAGCCTCCGGTATCTTTCTTTTATTTGTAATAATATCTTTCATGTATTTAGCATAAGGGCTCATTTTAAGCATAGCAGTCAAACGCATACGCAAAAAGATAGGTCTAATCATTTCAGCAAAGCGCTCAAAATCCTCATCATCCTTTTTCTTGGATGGTTTAGGAGGAAAAGGCATGGGTTTCTGAACCCATGGTTCTCTTTCTTTACCGTGTTTCCTAGAAACGAAGTCTCTCTTATCATAACGTTGATTCTTTTATTGTGGGTTATCAAGATCAACAACAGGTTGTATTTCTACATCATTATTATTGCTAGGTTGAGCATCAACATGAACATCATCATTAAAATTATCACTAGGTTCATGTTCATTACCAGATTTTGTTTCAGCATCAGAAATATAAATATCATTGGGATTCTCAGGTGTGTCAACAATAGGTTCACTTGAAGCATGCAAAGTCCTGTCATTTTTCTTTTTCTTCTTCTTAGAAAGACTAGGTGTATCAACATTAGCTCTCTGAGAATCATGCTCAATTCTCTGGGGGTGGCCCTCAGGATACAAAGCTTCCTGAGTCATTTTACCTCCTCTAGTCATAACTCTAACAGCATTATCATTCTTATTATTATTTCATTCATTGAGCAAATCATTCTCAGCTTTAAGAACTTGTTCTACTTGAGTGGTAACCATAGAGGCATGTTTACTAATAAGTTTAAGTTCACCTTTAACTCTAGACATATAATTACTCAAGTGTTCAAGCATATCAACATTGTGTTTCAATTATCTATCAACATAAGCATAGAAGTTTTCTTGTTTAACAATAAAATCATCAAACTCATCCAAGCATTGGCTTGTGAACTTAGTAAATGGGATTTCACATTTATAAAATCTATAGAGAGAATTTACCTTTACTACCTGTGTCGGGTTATCAAGACCATGTATTTCTTCAATAGGTGGTAAATTCGTAACATCTTCGGCTTTAATACCTTTTTCTTTCATAGATTTCTTTGCCTCTTGCATATCTGAAGGACTGAGAAATAGAATACCCCTTTTCTTCGGAGTTGGCTTAGGAGTTGGTTCAGGAAGTGTCCAAGTATTTTCATTAGTCAACATATCATTCAATAGTAATTCGTCTTGATCAACAGTTCCTTCCCTGAAAACACAACCAGCACAACTATCCAGGTAGTCTCTAGAAGCATTGGTTAGTCCATTATAAAAAATATCAAGTATTTCATTTTTCTTGAGAGGATGATCAGGCAAAGCATTAAGTAATCGGAGAAGCCTCCCCCAAGCTTGTGGGAGGCTATCTTCTTCAATTTGCACAAAATTATATATTTCCCTTAAAGTAGCTTGTTTCTTATGAGCGGGGAAATATTTAGCAGAGAAGTAATAAATCATATCCTGGGGACTACACACACAACCAGGATCAAGAGAATTAAACCATGTTTTAGCATCACCCTTTAATGAGAACTGAAATAACTTAAGGATAAAGTAATAGCTAGTTTTCTCATCATTAGTGAACAGGGTGGCTATATCATTTAATTTAGTAAGATGTGCCACAACAGTTTCAGATTCATAGCCATAAAAAGGATGACATTTAACCAAAGTAATTAACTCAGGATCGACAGAGAAATCATAATCCTTATCAGTAATAAAGATCGGTGAAGTAGCAAAAGCAGGATCATATTTCATTCTAGCATTCAAACACTTTTCTTTAAGCGTAGCTAATAATTTCTTAAGATCAGATCTACCATTGCAAGCTAAGAAGTCTCTAGAAGTTTCTTCATCCATAACATAACCCTCACGCACAACAGGCATATCATATCTAGGGGAGAATCTTCATCATCACTTTCATCAATATTATCAGTTTCAATAATTTCATTCTCTCTAACCCTAGCAAGTTGTTCATCAAGAAATTCACCTAGTGGCACAGTAGTATCAAGCATAGAAGTAGTTTCATCATAAGCATCATGCATATCAGAAGTGGCATCATCAATAACATGCGACCTGTCAGAATCAATAGCATGTGTAGGTGTCGCAAGTTGACTCAAAACAGAAGGTGAATCAAGTGCAGAGCTAGATGGCAGTTCCTTACCTCCCCTCGTAGTTGAGGGAAAAATCTTAGTTCTTTGATCTTTCAAGTTCTTTATAGTGACTAGCAGAAATAAATCCCAAGTGACTCAAAGAATAGAGCTATGCTCCCCGGCAACGGCGCCAGAAATTAGTCTTGATAACCCACAAGTATAGGGGATCGCAACAGTTTTCGAGGGTAGAGTATTCAACCCAAATTTATTGATTCGACACAAGGGGAGCCAAGGAATATTCTAAAGTATTAGCAGCTGAGTTGTATGATAGTAGCAAAGTAAAAGTAACTGTAGCAAAGTAATATGATAGCAGTGCTAATGGTGCAAAAGTAACGGTAGCAGTTTTGGTTTTATAGTGATTGTAAGAGTAGCAACGGAAAAGTAAATAAGCGAAGATCAATATATGAAAAGCTCGTAGGCAATGTATTAGTGATGGATAATTATGTCGGATGCGATTCCTCATGCAATAGTTATAACATAGGGTGACACAAAACTAGCTCTAGTTCATCAATGTAATGTAGGCATGTATTTCGAATATAGTCATACGTGCTTATGGAAAAGAACTTGCATGACATCTTTTGTCCTACCCTCCCATGGCAGCAGGGTCCTATTGAAAACTAAGGGATATTAAGGCCTCCTTTTAATAGAGTACCAGACCAAAGCATTAACACATAGTGAATACATGAACTCCTCAAACTACGGTCATCACTGGTAAGTATCCCGATTATTGTCACTTTGGGTTAACGGATCATAACACATAATAGATGACTATAGACTTACAAGATAGGATCAAGAACTCACATATATTCATGAAAACATAATAGGTTCAGATCTGAAATCATGGCACTCGGGCCCTAGTGACAAGCATTAAGGTCGGTGGAGCTCCAAGGGGCCCACGAGGCAGGGGGTGCGCCCAGGGTGGTAGGCGCGCCCAACACCCTCGTGGACAGGGTGTGGGCCCCCTGGCCTTGATTCTTTCGCCAGTATTTTTTATATATTCCAAAAATAATCTCTGTTGACTTTTAGGTCATTCCAAGAACTTTTATCTCTGCACAAAAATAACACCATGGCAATTCTGCTGAAAACAGTGTCAGTCCGGGTTAGTCCTATTCAAATCATGCAAATTAGAGTCCAAAACATGATTAAAAGTGTTGGAAAAATTAGATACGACGGAGAATTATCAGGAACCAACTGGTGGTGGTGAGCATGAACTGGAATAGTAGTTGTTGTAGTCACCCAATGCACCCTCTTGTATTTGTCTCTCAGAGGTACAAGCGCGAACATATAAAGCAGTAATGCAATGAGGAATATACTGAAGTCTTGTGCGAATATCCTAGTTCAGACCACCAAAAGATCTATTCATTGTATCATCCTCAGATTCTTCTATGTCACAATGATGCATATAAGATTTGAACTCTTGGTAGTAAGTATGGACAATGTTACTGCGTTGTTTTAATTGTTCAAATTTGCGATGCAATTCACGACGATGGTAAGGAGGGAAAAATTGCTGTCCCATTACATCTTTCAAATCTTTCCAAGTTGTGGGTTGGTTATCATTGTTTTTCTTGCAATGTGCACTCCACCAAACAGAAGAAAAAAATAGTAAATGCTCCAGTGGCAGGTCGTACTCTCTCAAGTTCAGAAAAATCATGGTGGCTAAAAACTTGTTCTACTTTAAGCTCCCAAGATAGATAAATAGTAAGATTAAATCTACCCTCAAATGATGGTAAAGAGATAACATGACCATGTGCTTCTGTGTGTTTCCCACCCCTCATGATGGTGAAGATGTATCTGTCATCCAAGAACTTCTTTCTGTGGAATCTGTCATGATTAGTAGAAACAAGCAACAAAATTTGAGAATAATTGTCGGTGCAACAAACCCCGGCGTGTGTTGCCCGGACTGTACACAAGCACAAGGGCAAGATTGCAGCGACAAGACATGGCCAAGTTGAAGATAAAGCTCTTTGAAAAATCAGGGGGCACATCAAGAAGACCAAGACAAGCCAAGAGAACAAGATATCACTCAGGAAAATCGTCCCTTGCTGGGAAGGCGAGCCTGGTCAGGTCAAGGCTTCACCAAAGACAAGTCCCAAGATTTCCCTGGTAGGCTTGCTAGGGCCGCCAAGGGCAAGTTACCCTGCCAAGACTCCACCGCTCCACCGCATAACGATGCAGGGCACCTATTAGTGTGGTATCCAGCCCGGAAGTGATTAAGTGGCTATCATTTGGCATGTGACATTCATTTGGAAAGAAAACTCATCCTGTATGACACCCGTCCAGAGGCGTGTCATGAAGACAGACAAGAGGGTGGTTGAGTGGCGTGGCAGGCTTGTCGGGCTTCACCCTCAGCGTGACACCTAGCAGTATTTTAATGCACTTTGTCCTACCTGCCAGAGTTAGGGATGATAGCACTGTTGGATGTCTAATCAGTAGGCAATGACTGAGTTGCCACTGTGGTAACCCATTAGCCTATAAAAGCAGGGCCATGACGACCTAAAATAGGATTCGGACCCCTGTACACTCTCAAGCGCGTAGTTGCTCTCCTCGAGGCAAATTTGCTGGGCTTGCGGGTTGCGTGTTCGTCATGGTCCCCCATCCAATCCACCAAAGCAGGAGTAGGGTTTTACGCTTCACAGCGGCCCGAACCTGGGTGAAAACCACCCATGTCACCCCTGTCGTGTTGCTTCATGGTCTCCGCTCTTTGTGTAACCTGCCCTTCCTTGCCGAACCATAATAGGCCGATGACCCCATAGGTGATCGTGTTGAATCATGGCATCTTTGCCGCTGCCGGGTGGATATCTCAAATGTTCTTGTGCACAGGGCTAAATCTTTGCATGTGCTTCCGCAAACTCTCTCCTTCCTTTTGTGGGAGGAGCTGCAAATTGCTGGGCTGCCTTGGTTCTTGATGGCCGGCTGTGAAGGCACCAAAAAACTCATTGCACAGGTCAGCCCAGGTCGAGATAGAGTTCTCTGGCTAGTGCATCAGCCACGACCTCAAATTCGGCTTGAGTACCAAAGGTAAGTACTTGGCGAATTCCTTTTCAACTCTTCCTCTTGCGGCTTGAACGATAATGGTGTAGATGCTCAAGAACTCTGCCAGGTTCTAGTCCAACGTACGCAACCGCACGATACGTTAGAAGACGAACGTCCAGTTCCCAGGACTATGAATGAGCTTTACACCTTGGCCGATAAGTGTGCCCTTACAGAGGAGGGAAGGTGTGACGCCCTCGATTCAATCATACACTAATCATACACGCAAATGTGTATGATCCAAATCAAGGACTCACGGGAAGATAAGACAACACAACTCTAGACACAAATTAAAATAATACAAGCTTTATATTACAAGCCAGGGGCCTCGAGGGCTCGAATACACAAGCTTAAATACACAAGAGTCGGCGGAAGCAACAATATCTGAGTACAGACATAAGTTAAACAAGTATGCCTTAAGAAGGCTAGCACAAAAGCAACAACGATCAAAAAGGCAAGGCCTCCTCCCTGGGAGCCTCCTAACTACTCTAGGTCGTCAGCAGCCATCACGTAGTAGTAGGCACCCTCGGGGTAGTAAAAGTCATCAGTGGTGTCGTCTGGCTCCTGGGATCCGTCATCTGGTCGCAACAAACGGGTATAGGGGAAAAGGAGGTAGCAAAGCAACCGTGAGTACTCATCCAAAGTACTCACAAGACTTACATCAGATCTAAACTAAGTATGCATCTGTATCAAAGGAAATGGGATGTATCTGTGGACTAAACTTTGGAATGCCGAAAGAGAAGGGGAAAGCCTAGCCTATCAAAGACTAGCATCTTCAAGCATTTTGCAGCCTTTAGAAGAGTACAAATCAACACAATGTAAAGTAGTAGTAGTGTTATCAACCTCGGACAGAGATCTTTTCTCGACTCTTGCGAGAAAGCAATCCCAGAGCCATACTATCCAGTTATCACCTCAAGTATCCTGTTCTAGTTGTATCAATCGGGATACAACTCCAAGTGTCCATTACCGTAGGACAGGCTATCGATAGATGTTTTCTTCCCTGCAGGGGTCCACCAACTTACCCACCACACTCGATTAACTCCGGCCGGACACACTTTCCTGGGTCATGCCCGGCCTTGGCCAAACAATATGCGGCAATGCGACCTAGGGTTAATGGAGAGGTCAGCACGCCGGACTAAGCCTATGCCACCAGGGGTCATGGGCCATCTCCCCGGGAACTCCTGCATGTTGCGTACGCGGCCGGTGAGCAGACCTAGCTACCTCCGTAAACAAGGCAGGTGCTTACGCAGTCCAACCCGACGCGCGCCGCTCAGTCGCTGGCATCTATTAAGCTTTGGCTGATGTATACGACGCAGAACGCCCATACTATGCCCACGTGATGGTTAGTGCTATCAGTCCAGAGGCCCCTCGAATCAAATATCCAATCCGTTAGTGTGTTGGTAGTGCGGTCACGAGCAGAGACTCACGAAAGATGTGACCCCATCGCCCCATCTTGAGTACTTGCGACAAGGGCTAAGAATGCCCGGCCACGCCTCGTGTTCAACTCTCGGGTACCCTCCAGGTCAACCTGTCTCCACATCACTCGCGGGTACCCCTCAGGGTCGACCCGCCTTTCCAAGTAACAGTTGTAAAGTCATAGTAACCATAGTAACTGTGTGTCTAACACCAAGGGAAACCCTTAGGAACCACCCTCAGTGGATTCCACCCGATGTAATCATTAAGTTGAACATAAGAGGAACCACCCTCGAGGTTCACACTTGAGGGGTTGCACGACAGAGTCGTATTGGAAGTGGTTAAGGAGGAAATCACCCTCGATGACCATGACCGAATAGCGACAATAGAGAGATTTCATCAAGAGTGATGTATGAGGTGTCACCCTCGACACTCTATAGTAACTCTGTAGAGTCGTACAACTAGGGGGTGATGTGCGGTGTCGTGGCCTGGACGTCGATCACGTTGATCGAGTCATTGAACATAAAGCAGGGCAACTAGGACAAGGTGGGGGTCACTGATGGATCTCTAACCAACCTATACTAAGCTGTTCCAAATAAGCAGGTAAGGTATGAAAGCAGGTAACAAAAACAGGCTATGCATTAGAGTAGGATCATACAGAAAGCAGTGGTAGTTCTAATGCAAGCATTACATGGAAAGAAATGGGCGATATCGGAATGCTCAAGGGGGGTTTGCTTGCCTGGAAGCTCTGATGTAAAGGAAGAAGTGTCATCGTCGACGTAGTCGATCACAAGGGCATCAACATCGTTCTCGGGGTCTACCGGAGAGAAGAGGGGGAAGAAACAGTAAATACATAGCAAGTAGGTGGATAACAGGACAACAAGCAGAGCTAGATGTGTTCTAACGCAGTGCTACGTGATACCGATGAAGGGGGAGAACATCCGGGAATGCTTCCCGAAGTTTGGCATTTTCGGACAGATGAAATGAAGGGGGGGGTTGCATGTTCGCTATGCGAGGGGTGTGTGATAGATGAATGGACCGCGCATTCGGATTCATTTTGTCGTTCTAGGCAAATTTCCTGTATATAACATTTTCATCCGAGTTACGAATAATTTTCTATGAATTTTCAAAGTTTTAACAATATGCTAAAAATACTTTTAATTCGAAAATACAGGTTAAATGCTAGGTGCACCCAGCTCTGCGTACACAGAAGTGTACTAGAGACTGACAGGTGGGCCAGTGGGTCCCGGTTGACCAGTCAAAGCTTGACTGGTCAACAGGGGGTGGGGTCCCCCTGTCATAGGCTCATTTAACTAAATGCAGATTAAACATCTAGTTAATTAACTTTTAAACTAATTTATTAACTAATTATTTTAATTTTATTTATTTATTTCAATTTTCATTTTCGTTTTCTGTTTAACAGGGGGCGGGCCTCGTGTGCCCGTGGCCTTGTCGGGCCACACACACAGCCAACACGGCCACGGCCGTGGCCATGGCTAGAGGCAGCGGCGGGTAATGGCAAGGGGGTGCCTACGGGAAGGGGCGGCCGCTGGCGCAACAAACAGTGCGAGGCTGGGCAGCAACGGGGCTCGCGGCGGTCAACGGCTGGCGCGGCGCGGCAGTTGTGGTGGCTGGAGGCCGAAGTCAGGCCACGGCAGGAGCGCGTTGAGCGCAGAAATGGCGTGAGGTGGGTGTGGCCGGAGCATGGCACATGTGCGCGACGTGGGAGGAAAAGGGGGAGGCGAAGGCCGGCGGCCTCACTGGCGATGGAGGGAAGTGGGGGCGGCGAGGCTCATGGTCGGCCAGCGATGGTTAGGCGGGCAGGCGTTCCGGCGATGGGGTCGGGGGGAGATGGCGCCGGCGATCCGGCGACAGCGATGGCGCACAGCGGCGAGGTAGAAGGGGTCGGGGCGACGGCGAGGTAGCACCGGGCGGCGTCGGCGAGGTTGCACCGGCGTGGTAGCGCCGGGGGAAGGGCGGCGGCGTTGTGGTGAAGGGGTTGGGGCCCTCTGCCCCGATCCAAACAGGGGGGGAGGGGAGAGAGGCGTGGGGGGAAGTGCGGAACGGGAGGGGTTAGGGTTCTGGGAGTGGGGGTTAGGTAGGCGCGGCTAGGCCAGCTTGGGGGTTACCTGGGCCAAGGCCCAGTGAGGGGCGAGGCCTCTCCCCTTTTCTGGTTTTTTGTTGCCTTCTCTTTTTCTTTTATATACTTTTGCCTTTTTTCTTTTCTGATTTCCAAAACTTTTCAAAACCAAAATAGTTTTATAGAGTATAAAACTTACACCTGAAATATTAGTATAATTTAGGCCCTTTGCCATATTAAGTTGAACATTTAAGTAGAATATTTTAGTATTTTTACAATTTAGAAAGGCAATTAAATTATCGAATAGGCCATTGTTTTATTTAGTTTAGGGCAGTTAAACACCTTATAAAAAGGTTGGTTCACCACCAATATTAACAAATGATTAATTGCCACATGATGAACATTTTAGATTTCATGTTTGTGAATTTTTGAATTTCACTTAGAAATTGAATTGGAATTCAAGTGGAATTTGAAATGAGAGAGAACCAAAGATGAACAAACAACATTTTTGCAAAATGATTAATTTAACCCCAGGGGTTACTGTAGCAACATTACACCGGGGTGTTACAACTCTCCTCCTCTAAAAGAAATTCTCGTCCATAGAAGTAAGAGGTAGAAGGGAAAAGATCAGGGTATTCAGCCCGGAGGTTATCTTCGCGTTCCCAAGTGGCTTCATCTTTAGTATGATTCGACCATTGCACCTTGAGAAACTTGGTAACCTTCTGGCTGGTTCGATGTTCAGCTTCTTCAAGAATGCGGATTGGATGCTCTTTGTATGTGAGATCATCTTGAACTTCAATCAATTCTAGATCCACTTCACGTTCCGTATCCTTGAAGCATCGATGAAGTTGCGACACGTGGAAGATGTCATGGACGTGAGAGAACTGAGGTGGTAACTCCAATTGATAAGCCACCAGTCCACAATGGCGAGGATGCAGAAGGGACCAATGTAGCACGGAGCTAGCTTGCCCTTGACTTCAAATTGATGAGTGCCTCTCAAAGGAGTGACACGCAGATAAGCTTGTTCACCATGTTGATAAGTTGAACCCCAGTGTTTCCGGTCATAGTTGCTCTTTTGGCGGGACTGGGCCGCCTTGAGGTTATCCCGGACAATGCGAACCTGCTCTTCAGCTTGTTGAATAATGCCTGGACCAATGAGCGTCCGTTCCCAGTTTCTGACCAATTCAGTGGGGTTCGACACTTACGTCCATAAAGCACTTCGAAGGGTGCCATCTTTAAGCTGGCTTGATAGCTGTTGTTATAAGAGAATTCCGCATAAGGGAGAGATTCTTCCCACTTTTTGCCGAAAGAAATAACACAAGCCTGAAGCATGTCTTCAAGAATTTGATTGACTCGCTCGACTTGGCCTTGGGATTGGGGATGATAAGCAGTGCTCCAGGTAATATGAGTTCCCATTGCCTCTTGGAAACTATCCCAGAACTTTGAAGTGAATATACTGTCACGGTCTGAACTGATCTCCTTTGGAATACCGTGGAGTGACACAATTCTAGAGATATACAAGTTTGCTAATTGACTAGCACTGATAGTCTCCTTGACTGGTAGAAAGTGAGCAACCTTCGACAATTGGTCGATGATGACAAAGATAGCATCGTTACCTTTCTGAGACTTGCGAAGGCCAGTGACGAAGGCCATCTGAATCTTATCCCATTTCCATTCAGGAATAGGGAGAGGTTGCAGAAGTCCAACCGGTTTCTGATGTTCTGCTTTGACGCGATGACAAACATCACGTTCTTCGATATATCGAGCAATATCTTGCTTCATCTTGGACCACCAGTACTTCTGACGAATGTCTAAGTACATCTTGGTACTTCCCGGATGAATAGAGAGGGGTGTCATGCCCTTCTTTCATCACCTTCTCTGTCATAAGCTTGAACCGGGGTACTACAATGTGATCTCTGAAGTACAAGGTTCCGTCTTCACCAAGTGAGAAATCTCTGGATTTCTCTAAGGCAAGATCCTTTTTCATCAAATCAACGTGAGAATTTTTGGCTTGTGCAAATTTAATAGCCATGAGAAGAGTTGGTTCCAATATAAGGTTATTCAGAGAACCCTGTGGAACTAGCTGAAGGTTTGGCTTGCAAAGCTCTTCATAAAGGCGAGGCTGAGCTTTATGAACCATGTGGTTTTTGCAATAAGACTTGCGGCTTAGGGCATAGGCCATGACATTAGCCTTACCAGGGGTATAGGATATACCGCAGTTGTAGTCAGCAATAGCTTCCATCCATCGCTGCTGATGGAGGTTCAGATCTGGCTGAGTAAACAAGTACTTTAGACTCTGACGATCAGTGAAGATATCGCAACGATTACCGAGAAGGTATTGTCGCCATAGCTTCATTGCATAGATAACCACAGCAAGCTCAAGGTCATGAACTAGGTAGTTCTCTTCGTGAGGACGCACTTGACGGGAGGCATAAGCAATCACCCTGCGCTCTTGCATTAGGACACAACCTAATCCTTGTCGGGAAGCGTCGCAATAGATCGACGAAGTCTTTGCGAGAATCAGGGGAGCACGCACTAGGTAGAGGTCAGCTTGTCCATAAGTGCCTGGAAACTTTCCTGACACTTATCTGTCCAATCAAAGTTAATGCCTCTGTGTAGCACATTAGTTAGGGGCTTGGCAATCTTGGAGAAGTTCTCGACAAAGCGGCGACAATAGTTGGCTAGTCCGAGAAAGCTTCTGACTTGCTTGACAGTCTTCGGAGTGGTCCAGTCAAGAATAGCCTGAACGCGTCTGGTTTGATGGCAATACCATCCTTGGAGATGACATGCCCAAGGTAGGTTACTTCAGGAAGCCAAAATTCGCACTTGGAATACTTGGCATAAAGTTGATGTTCTCGAAGCTTCTCTAGAACAAGTCGGAGATGTGCAACATGTTCTTCTTTGTTCTTCGAATATACTAGAATATCATCCAGATAGACTACGACGAACTTGTCGAGGTAATCCATGAATATGTAGTTCATCATACGAGAGAATGTGGCTGGATCATTGATCAAGCCAAAAGACATGATGGTGTACTCGTACGAACCATAACGAGTCACGAATGTGGTCTTTGGAATATCCTCTTCACGAACATGGATTTGGTGGTAACCCAACCTCAAGTCGAGTTTAGAGAATATCGATGAACCAGCCAGTTGATCGTACAGATCATTGATCCGAGGAAGGGGATATTTTTTCTGAATTGTAGCTTGGTTGATAGGATGATAGTGTTGGACCAAACGATTCGTTCCATCCTTATTCTTCACAAAGAGAGAAGGTGCTCCCCAAGCTGAGGAACTTGGACGAATGAATCCACTGTGAAGAGATTTATCGATTTCCTCCTTAAGTTCAAGGAGCTCATGAGGCGGCATCTTGTAGGGTCGTTTGGCAATAGGAATAGTGCCTGGTTTCAAGTCGATGACAAACTCGATAGCCCAAGCAGGGGGTATTCCTGGAAGTTCTTCTAGAAAGACATCTAGGAAGTCACGGACAACTAGAATCTTTCCAATTCCCTCAAGAGGTGCTGCGTTCAACGCATTCAAGACATAAAGCCATGCTTCAGCATTTTGAACAATCTGAGCATGGTAGCTTACTATCTCATCAGAAGGATGTAGGAGATGAACTACTTTGGTGGCGCAAACAATAGAGGCGGTATGTGCTTTCAAGGATTCCATTCCCAGGATGAGGTCAATGTTGGAAGACTCCAGAATAATGGGAGAAACAAGGAATTCCAACCCTTCAATCTCAACGGGAACGTCGCGACCAATCATGGTAGTTTGACATCAGCCCGCAGGGGTGCGTACCACTATCGGTGCGCACCAACTTACCCACCACGTTCGATTAACTCCGGCCGGACACACTTTCCTAGGTCATGCCGGGCCTCGGCCAAACAATACGCCGCAACCCGACCTAGGCTTAATAGAGAGGTCAGCACACCGGACTAAGCCTATGCCACCAGTGGTCATGGGCCATCTCCCCGGGAACTCCTGCATGTTGTGTACGCGGCCGGTGAGCACACCTAGCTACCTCCGTAAACAAGGCAGGTGCTTACGCAGTCCAACCCGACGCGCGCCGCTCAGTCGCTGGCATCTATTAAGCTTTGGCTGATGTATACGACGCAGAACGCCCATACTATGCCCACGTGATGGTTAGTGCTATCAGTCCAGAGGCCCATCGAATCAAATATCCAATCCGTTAGTGTGTTGGTAGTGCGGTCACGAGCAGAGACTCACGAAAGATGTGACCCCATCGCCCCGTCTCGAGTACTTGCGACAAGGGCTAAGAATGCCCGGCCACGCCTCGTGTTCAACTCTCGGGTACCCTCCAGGTCAACCTGTCTCCACATCACTCGCGGGTACCCCTCAGGGTCGACCCGCCTTTCCAAGTAACAGTTGTAAAGTCATAGTAACCATAGTAACTGTGTGTCTAACACCAAGGGAAACCCTTAGGAACCACCCTCAGTGGATTCCACCCAATGTAATCATTAAGTTGAACATAAGAGGAACCACCCTCGAGGTTCACACTTGAGGGGTTGCACGGCAGAGTCGTATTGGAAGTGGTTAAGGAGGAAATCACCCTCGATGACCATGACTGAATAGCGACAATAGAGAGATTTCACCAAGAGTGATGTATGAGGTGTCACCCTCGACACTCTATAGTGACTCTGTAGAGTCGTACAACTAGGGGGTGATGTGCGGTGTCGTGGCCTGGACGTCGATCACGTTGATTGAGTCATTGAACATAAAGCGGGGCAACTAGGACAAGGTGGGGGTCACTGATGGATCTCTAACCAACCTATACTAAGCAGTTTCAAATAAGCAGGTAAGGTATGAAAGCAGGTAACAAAAACAGGCTATGCATTAGAGTAGGATCATACAGAAAGCAGTGGTAGTTCTAATGCAAGCATTACATGGAAAGAAATGGGCGATATCGGAATGCTCAAGGGGGGTTTGCTTGCCTGGAAGCTCTGATGTAAAGGAAGAAGTGTCGTCGTCGACGTAGTCGATCACAAGGGCATCAACATCGTTCTCGGGGTCTACCGGAGAGAAGAGGGGGAAGAAACAGTAAATACATAGCAAGCAGGTGCATAACAGGACAACAGGCAGAGCTAGACGTGTTCTAACGTAGTGCTACGTGATACCGGTGAAGGGGGAGAACATCCGGGAATGCTTCCTGAAGTTTGGCATTTTCGGACAGATGAAATGAAGGGGGACGGTTGCATGTTCGCTATGCGAGGGGTGTGTGACAGATGAATGGACCGCGCATTCGGATTCATTTTGTCGTTCTAGGCAAATTTCCTGTATATAACATTTTCATCCGAGTTACGAATAATTTTCTATGAATTTTCAAAGTTTTAACAATATGCTGAAAATACTTTTAGTTCGAAAATACAGGTTAAATGCTAGGTGCACCCAGCTCTGTGTACACAGAAGTGTACCAGAGACTGACAGGTGGGCCAGTGGGTCCCGGTTGACCAGTCAAAGCTTGACTGGTCAACAGGGGGTGGGGTCCCCCTGTCATAGGCTCATTTAACTAAATGCAGATTAAACATCTAGTTAATTAACTTTTAAACTAATTTATTAACTAATTATTTTAATTTTATTTATTTATTTCAATTTTCATTTTCGTTTTCTGTTTAACAGGGGGCGGGCCTCGTGTGCCCGTGGCCTTGTCGGGCCACACACACAGCCAACACGGCCACGGCCGTGGCCATGGCTAGAGGCAGCGGCGGGTAATGGCAAGGGGGTGCCTGCGGGAAGGGGCGGCCGCTGGTGCAACAAACAGTGCGAGGCTGGGCAGCAACGGGGCTCGCGGCGGTCAACGGCTGGCGCGGCGCGGCAGTTGTGGTGGCTGGAGGCCGAAGTCAGGCCACGGCAGGAGCGCGTTGAGCGCAGAAATGGCGCGAGGTGGGTGTGGCCGGAGCATGGCACATGTGCGCGACGTGGGAGGAAAAGGGGGAGGCGGAGGCCGGGGGCCTCACTGGCGATGGAGGGAAGTGGGGGCGGCGAGGCTCATGGTCGGCCAGCGATGGTTAGGCGG
>NC_041384.1:289416283-289443110 GCF_002162155.2 Triticum dicoccoides
GGGGGAAGTGCGGAACGGGAGGGGTTAGGGTTCTGGGAGTGGGGGTTAGGTAGGCGCGGCTAGGCCAGCTTGGGGGTTACCTGGGCCAAGGCCCAGTGAGGGGCGGGGCCTCTCCCCTTTTCTGGTTTTTTGTTGCCTTCTCTTTTTCTTTTATATACTTTTGCCTTTTTTCTTTTCTGATTTCCAAAACTTTTCCAAACCAAAATAGTTTTATAGAGTATAAAACTTTTCAGCATTTTGAACAATCTGAGCATGGTAGCTTACTATCTCATCAGAAGGATGTAGGAGATGAACTACTTTGGTGGCGCAAACAATAGAGGCGGTATGTGCTTTCAACGATTCCATTCCTAGGATGAGGTCAATGTTGGAAGACTCCAGAATAATGGGAGAAACAAGGAATTCCAACCCTTCAATCTCAACGGGAACGCCGCGACCAATCATGGTAGTTTGACATCAGCCCGCAGGGGTGCGTACCACTATCGGAGTGTTCATGTGCTCGCATCGAATGTCGTGTGTGTATGCAAACTTTTCTGACATAAATGAATGTGATGCTCCAGAATCCAATAAAACAGAAGCCGGTACTGAATTAGCAAGGAGAGTACCCATCATAGTGGCATGCTGGTATTGAGCTTCATTCAGATCAATGTTGTTAGCCTGCCCACGACCATAAGGTCGAGCATTTTTGTTGCAGGGTTGATTGTTACCACGAGCATTAGAAGGCAGAGCCAGCTGATTCTGATTCTGAGGGGAGTTCCTGGAATGGTGACCTGGAAGGCCACACTTGAAGCACAGACCATCATTGGGATTGGGAGCAGGAGCTTGGGGTGTTGCAATCCGAAGAGGCTGCCTCGTTGGTGGAGGATGCAGACACGGAGCAGCATAGGACTGTCTTGGTCTAGGTAAAGTTGGGCAGTACATGCTGTGGAAAATCCATATCCGATGCTTCTATGCTGATGGGCCCGAAGATGAGCCAATGTCACGGCTGTGCCTGAGGGGTCCATGGTGTTCCTGAAGACCAGTATCAACCTGAATAGCCTTGTTCACTATGGTGGCGAAATCAGCAAAGTCATGCACCAGGAGCGCTAGCTTGATATCAGGGTGAAAGCCATCACGAAACTTCTCTTGCTTACGAGCATCAGTAGCAATGTCTTCTTCAGTGTAACGGGACAAGTCCAAGAATTCCCGCTGATAAGCATCTACAGACTTGTTGCCTTGGGTGAGGTTGTGGAACTCGCGCTTCTTCTTGTCCATGATTCCTTGAGGAATGAAGCGGGCACGGAAAGCAGCTTGGAAATCCGGCCAAGTGATGACCGTTCTAGTAGGTAGGGTATGCATGTGGCTGTCCCACCATTGAGCAGCGGGAACCTTCAGAAAGAAAGATGCAAAGGTGACATAGCTAGCAAGGGCCACACTAGCAGACTCCATTTCATACGTGATGTCACGGAGCCAGTCATCAGCATCAAGGTGTTGAGTTGAGCTGCGGTAAATAGTTGGGTTGAGGTGCATGAAGTCCTGCAGAGTTACTGGGGCTGGCTGTTGACTCATGTTCGGACAAGGAAACTGAGCCATCATTCCTTCTATGAACTGCCGGTTCAGCTCAAATTGTTGCATCATTCCAGCAAAGAATTTGGGTGGTGGTGGATCGTTGGCACCACAGCCACGGCCAGCGGGTCTAACCATCCTGCTAACATGCAAATACAAGGATCATTCATGATGAAACATGCATAATGAAAGAGGTACGATGGATACCACTTCGTAGTCAACACGACAGTGTGTGTACTATTCAAAATACTATTCTAAGGAAAAACTATGGCTTATCAAACTTTGGGCTGAATGTGGTCATGGGACCCTAATGTTAGAGTTTGTAAATTCGTTTAACCCGAATGGAAGAGAGATTAGAATCCCAGAGTATAGACGAGGAGAAAAAGATCCTACTACCACCCAATGGCGACGTGGGCCCGTAAGACACACAACCATGTTAGTAAAAGTTTTTTTGTGACTAGACTCAACTTTGGCCAAGTAGTGGGAAAGGGGGCTACCTACAGGCAGTCGGCCCTGATACCAACTTGTGACGCCCTCGATTCAATTGTACACTAATCATACACGCAAATGTGTACGATCCAGATCATGGACTCACGAGAAGATATCGCAACAGAACTCTAGACACAAATTAAAATAATACAAGCTTTATATTACAAGCCAGGGGCCTCGAGGGCTCGAATACACAAGAGTCAGCGGAAGCAACAATATCTGAGTACAGACATAAGTTAAACAAGTCCGCCTTAAGAAGGCTAGCACCAAAGCAACAACGATCGAAAAGGCAAGGCCTCCTGCCTGGGAGCCTCCTAACTACTCCAGGTCGTCAGCGGCCATCACGTTGTAGTAGGCACCCTCAGGGTAGTAAAAGTCATTAGTGGTGTCGTTTGGCTCCTGGGATCCGTCATCTGGTCGCAACAAACGGGTATAGGGGAAAAGGAGGTAGCAAAGCAACCGTGAGTACTCATCCAAAGTACTCACAAGACTTACATCAGATCTAAACTAAGTATGCATCTGTATCAAAGGAAATGGGTTGTATCTGTGGACTAAACTAAGGAATGCCAGAAGAGGAGGGGAAAGCCTAGCCTATCGAAGGCTAGCATCTTACAACATTTAGAAGAGTACAGATCAACATAATGTAAAGTAGTAGTAGTGTTATCAACCTCGGCCAGAGATCCTTTCTTGACTCCCTACGAGAAAGCAATCCTAGAGCCATATTGTCCAGTTATCACCTCAAGTATCCTGTTCTAGTTGTATCGATCGAGATGCAACTCCAAGTGTCCGTTACCGTAGGACAGGCTATCGATAGATGTTTTCTTCCCTGTAGGGGTGCACCAACTTACCCACCACGCTCGATTAACTCCGGTCGGACACACTTTCCTAGGTCATGCCGGGCCTCGGCCAAACAATACGCTGCAACCCGACCTAGGCTTAATAGAGAGGTCAGCACACCGGACTAAGCCTATGCCCCCAGGGGTCATGGGCCATCTCACCGGGAACTCCTGCACATTGCATACGTGGCCGGTGAGTAGACCTAGCTACCTCCTTAAACAAGGCAGGAGCTTACGCATTCCAACCCAGCGCACGCTGCTCGGTCGCTGGTGTCTATTAAGCTTCGGCTGATGTATACGACGCGGAACGCCCATACTATGTCAACGTGATGGTTAGTGCTATCAGGCCAGAGGCCCCTCAGATCAAATATCCAAACCGTTAGTGTGTTGGTAGTGTGGTCACGAGCAGAGACTCACGAAAGTGTTGGTAGTGCTTGCAACAAGGGCTAAGAATGCCCGGCCACCCTTCGTGTTCAACTCTCGGGTACCCTCCAGGTCAACCCGTCTCCACATCACTCGCGGGTACTGTCGGTGTCAAAACCGGCGGATCTCGGGTAGGGGGTCCCGAACTGTGCGTCTAAGATGGATGGTAACAGGAGGCGGGGGACACGATGTTTACCCAGGTTTAGGCCCTCTCGATGGAGGTAATACCCTACTTCCTGCTTGATTGATCTTGATGATATGAGTATTACAAGAGTCGATATACCATGAGATCATAAAGGCTAAACCCTAGAAGTTAGCCTATGGTATGATTGTTGTTCTATGTACTAAACCCTTCGGTTTATATAGACACTGGAGGGGGCTAGGGTTACACAGAGTCGGTTACAAGGAAGAAGATCTACATATCCATATTGCCAAGCATGCCTTCCACACCAAGGAGAGTCTCATTCGGACACGGGACGAAGTCTTCAATCTTGTATCTTCATATTCCAACAGTCTGGCCAAAGGATATAGTCCGGCTATCCGGAGACCCCCTAATCTAGGACTCCCTCAGTAGGGCCTGAACTAGGCTTCAATGACGATGAGTCCGGCGCGCAGATTTGTCTTCGGCATTGAAAGGCGGGTTCTTGCTCCGAATACTCCATAGAAGATTTTGAACACACGGATAGTGTCCGACTCTGCAAAACAAGTTCCACATACCACCGCAGAGAGAATAATATTTCCACAAATCTAATCTGCCGACACGTTTAGCAACATGACATCATGCCATGGCCCGGTCATTATTCGAACCGTTTTTCTTAACCAGCTACTGCACATATCACGAGGTGGTTTCCTTGGCACGTCTTGTCCAAGCAGAGATCGTGTCCCCTTATCACGGGATTCTCATCAATACGGATGTGGATAACCTAACCGCGCCATCAATTACGCCGCTTGGGGAATGAGAGGTTTTACCAGGTGAGTGGGGAGGCGCATCGCCTCTTCCGCCCTTATAAAGGGACAAGGATTCACTCTTTTCACCCACGCCTTCTTCCCGATTCATTCCCTTCTACTCAGGCTCCAGCGCCCAAGCGTTCACCTTCTCTACCCACAAAAGGTCTTCCAAAGATGTCCGGATCCGAAGCAGGAGGCAAATGGATGGCCTCTACCATCCTAGAGAAGGATATCAAAAAGCTTAGGGAGGCCGGGTATCTGGCCAAGAAAATCAGCCACCGTCTCCCTATGGCGGGACAGATTGTCCCCACTCCGGAACCCCACGAGAGGGTTGTATTCCTCCCTCAGTTTGTCCGCGGGATAGGGTTTCCCCTTCACCCGTTCGTTCGTGGCATCATGTATTATTGTGGGATCGATCTTCATGATTTGTCCCCTAATTCCTTCCTCAACATATCGACATTCATTGTCGTGTGCGAGGCTTTTCTACACATTTCCCCGCACTTCGGTTTATGGCTGAAGGTTTTTAATGTGAAGCCTAAGGTGGTGGGCGGCGAGCACGCCGAGTGTGGGGGCGCTATGGTGAGCAAGATGCCCAACGTCATATGGCCAACTGGAACCTTTAATGATTCTGTCAAGGAGTGGCAATAGCAGTGGTTTTACATCACTGAGTCGTGCGGCAAGGAATGGTCCTCTCCCCCGAGTTTCGATCCGTGCCCCTCTGCGGCTTACATCCTGGGTTAAGAAAGGCCTCGACTGGTCCTCGTCCAACAAACTGTCGGTGCTCCAGACACGCGTTAAAGATATGGGAGATAAGAACATTTAACTTGTCAACGTAGTCCAGGTGATGTTAGTACGCTGGGTATTGCCTTGTCAACATCGGACTTGCAATCTATGGGAATTCGATCCGGCCAGGCACCAAACCTTGCGAGGGTTCTTCGGCTCCTCGCACAAGGACATTTGGAAGGTGCATTTCAAGTCCAGCAAATTATGGCCAGTCTCCTCCGAGGACCACGGGTACCAACTGTCTTGCCTTGCAAGTTTGGTGACTTTATCCAACTTTTCTATCCGCATGACCCAAAGCAAGCGCTTAACGCGTGTTATTCAACTCTCCCAGGGCTGGATGAAGAAGGCGGAGCGGATCCATTGTCCGGCCCCGCTGCCCGAAGACCCGGCCATCCCACTTCTGATGAAGATGTTGGTCCCGGCGCCTTACAAGGTGCCGAAGAAGACGGCCAAGAAGGAGGCCAAAAAGATCCGGGGCGGCCTTCGTCGCCGCGGCACTTCGGACGCAATATCTGTCGGTGTTCTGGGAATGGGGGTCCCCAGACTTGCCTGCCTGCGGCCTGCGGCGTGGCTCAAAGGGGGGCCCAGCACGGCCCATCTTCACCAACACAAACTCAAGACCCTCGCGAGGGGCCAAGCCTCGCGGGGCGGATGACACAGAGCTTCCTCAGGCACGGCCTCGTCAGGCTGGCTCACTAGGAGGCGGAGAGATCAAGGCGGGGTACCTCGTGAGGTGCCCGTGACGCAAGCCATGACGACTCAGGGCGCCAGGCGGGTGCCAGCCCGAGCAGCGTCCTCCTTTCCTCTTTGCTGCAAAGGGGGCAAGCGCAGCCGCGGAGTACCGAGGCGTCAGACAAAGGTTGCCATTTCGGGGCAACGAGACCAAGACCAGGAGGACTACGAGACGGAGGTCACCATGAAGCCCAAGACGGCATCATCACCAGAGCTTTGCGCAGGCGAAGACTACTTTTGTTAGGATAGTTGATACTTGCTGTCCCCCTTCAAGTTAGCCAGCCATTGTTGGCTCCCTTCCCGCTCAATATTTGGGGAGAGGACCAGGGCCACTATAAATAGGACCGGCCACCCACGTAGCAAAGGGTTCGGCCCAGTCTCCTCCAAGGGCTCGACAAGGAGAGAGGTGGCAAGCAGAGAGAGAGAGAGATAGAGAAAGGTGGCTGAACTCCTCCCAGCAGTTCATCGCCCCAGCCAAGAACAGACCCTCGCGAGGCTGTTCTCCCTTGTATTGTTCATCATCATCAGCCCAAGAGGCAATCCACCACACCACACACTGGAGTAGGGTATTACACCACAACGGTGGCTCGAACCAGTATAAACCCTGTGTCCCTTATGTTGTTCTTTTCATAGCTTTGATCCTAGCGTGGCGGAGGGGTGCAGGAAGGTAGGAGGCGAAATCTCCGCGCGCACCCTAGTGTTCGAACCTCAAGGGTCTGCCGGAACCCGAAATTCGACATTTGGCGCGCCAGGTAGGGGTGCGCCGGAATTCGTCCTCCACCGCTCCGTGCCTTGTCGCGTCGTCATCACCATGCCCGGCGACCAGGAGGGCAACCCAGACCCATGGGCTGCGTGGCCCGCCCGCGCAGAACCGCTAGCCTCGGGCGACCCCCTGCCCCAGGCAGCTCGCGGTCCGCAGGGCGCTGCGGGTCGCTGGCGACGCGGACAGGCTTCGACAACTCTTATACCACGGCAGGCGCGGTCGGCAGCAAGGGCCTCCAATCACGCCGCGACCACGACACCGTACACCCGCCGGGAGCAGGCGAACTCGAGAGCGGCACTCACGGTGGCCCGAGAGCTGCTGCAGTGTAGACTGCTGGAGGGCGGCCACGACGTGCTGCTGGAGCGAGTGGCAGAGCTCCTAAGCTTCGCCGCCTCGGGGGCTCACCCCTTCTCCACCCAGCTCCCATCTCAAGCCCAGGGCGACCCACGCGGGGGCCCCGCGCGCGCCCGCGGGCTCCAAGGCTACTCCGACGCCAGCAAAGCTGTCAGCGCCGGACCGGCGGTGGCGCTGCCCCCGCCCTCGGTCCGCGAAGAAGAAGGACTCAACGCGACCCGTGGCCCCAGTGGGCTGCCACGCTGCCACCCCATGGTGGGCGTGTCAGGCAGGACCGCGTGGCATGCGGGGCATTACGGTGTGGCATTCGGGATGACGGCGCCGGAGGAATACGTGCCCCTCATGATGGACCAAGGACACCCTCACGAGAACGGACAAGGCTCACTCCTCAGCCCAAGCTGGGGGGATGAGGCACTTGAAGCTGAGTCTTTCCAGGAGCCCCGGGACGGTCCCACTGGCCACGCTGGAGGCAACGATTATCGGGTACCGCTAATTCTACAGGAGCAGGTATACGCTAATCATGGATCTCAGGAGGTGCAGGTCGCCGCAGCGAGCAGCTGCCCCGCTCCCACAGTCTCCTACCCCTCGAGAGGAGGGCGCAGGGGGCTGCAGGAGAGAGGCAGGGATTCGACATCGCCACCGTGGCGTTCGGAGCAAGGCGTTCTCAGGAGGTAGGCCCTCCGCTGGGGAGGTGCCCCAGGGCCTGCCCCCGGCGGAGGACCCGTGGTCGTCGGGGGAACTGCTGGCGACCGCTCTACCCCATCGGGCGGCGTCCTGGTTTCCGGTCGTTGCTGATGGCACTAGAGTGTGGCGCAAGGCGGGGCCCTCATCTGGCGATATGAAGCAAGGCCAGTACTTGTGAAGAAGGCCCAGTGCCTGTGAAGCTCGCCGCCCCGTGACACTCTCACTTAATAATGAGTGGGGCTGTACACGCCCCGGAGTCTCAGGGGTGCCGGCCTCAGGCCCTGGGGATCCCTCCCACGCCAAGTGGCAGCACTTAGCTCCGCGCTGGTGAGAAGACGTCCAAGACTAGACTAGGTGCCGGACGTGGCCTTTTGTTTGCTTTTGTTGCTCTTCCCTTTGGTTGCCGCTTTCCCCCGCTGGATTCAAGTTGGATTCAATTTTGAGATTTGCGTGTGTTCGGGGAAGGGGTGCTTAGTCTCGTTCGAGCAATTTCTCGCGTTTCGGTTACCGCTTCGCCTCAGCTGCCTCCCCTCGTGAGCCCCTCGCTAGCCGGGTCAGGCCTAGCTTGCGCGCAGCCCAGACTGCCGCCGCCGCGTCCTCTCAGGAGGGCGTCTTACTGCAGGTCCAACGGATTCAATCAGGAAACACTCCGGGCTCCACAGCCTCCTGCGGGCTGCCCCAGGGCCACCACGAGACAAAGGTAAATTAGCCGACCAACGCGTCGCTTAAGCCAACCACTTGGCAAGGGCGCATGGGCAATGTAGCTCCTACTGATACGATAAACACAAGTTTTACATGAGGGGCTCCCCCTCCAAAATGCTCTCACAGCTATCAGGCCAAAAGCTGAGTTCTATTCATACAGGGTAAGCAGGAATGATGCACAATCAGTCAGATGAATCTCCCAATGCGTCCTCAGGAGCGCCATCGGGGCTGTTGCTGGCATCGCTGAACTCGCCACCGCTGCCCGCGTTGCCACCAGCGGTGTCAGGGCCGCCCGTCACGCCGCCCTCGTCGGCCGCCACAATCACGTCGTCGTTGTCCGAGGCGAAGGCCCTGATAAGAGCCTCCACATGGTCTTCCACCCAGCGCGCCAGCTCACCTCGGACGGCCTGGGGGACTGGGGCGATGGCGGCGTCGAAATCGAAGTGGGGATCCATGCTCCAGAGATGGATGAAGACACGAGAAAAGGCGCCTGAGCAGGGCGCGGCTCCTCTCCTCCACCAACCTGTCAGCCCTGATCGACCGTGCCTCCAGCTGCGTCACCACGTCAGTAAAGAATTGAAGATTGCCCGCGTAGTTAACCGCGTGCGGCTCGCCGACGGTCTCCGCGCAGATGTTGCCCAAGGCCGCGTTGGCCCTCTCCCGGAGCGTGGTCAGCATGGGGCTATGCTCATGCTCCAGGAGCCGCCGCTGACGTATCTCGTCCGTGTTCTGGCGCGCGACGGCCTCAGCCTCCTCCACCCGCTGGCGCAGAAGGAGCACCTCAGCCTGGGAGGTGGTTAGCCCACCTTGCGCCACCTCAAGGGCGGCCCGAGAAGGATCGGCCCGCCGCGTCACCTCCTCCAGCTTGGCCCTCAGGGCAGCAGTCCTGCCTTTGGCTTCGGCCCGGATCAACCCCAGCTTCTCCTCGAACTCGTGCTCGAGGTTCAAATGCACCATCGCCACCTGACGTCCGACCTCCTCCAGGACACGGGCTTCCTGTGCGGCGACATCGTCCTCCGCCTACGTCACCAAGCGCTCCCTCGTCTTCAGATGCTCGTACTCGCGGGTACGTTCGGCGGCTTCCAGCGTCAGCACCTCCTCACGCTTCTGGAGCTCCGCCGAGTCGCCGGAGGCCACCCTCATCGACGCGAGGGCTGCCTTGCGCAGCTCCACCTGCTCCTCCAGCGAGTGGCACCAGGCCAGGAGCTCCCGAGCCCGTTCCTCAGCAGCCCGAGACCGGGCCTCCCGAGAGGCCACCAACGACGCCTTGGCCTCTGCTTCATCAAGGTCGCGCTGACGGCGCGCAAGGGCGATGGCGCCCTCCAGCTCGCGCCTCTCTGCAGCCAGGCGCAGGCCCTCGGCCTCAAGGCGCGCGTCTTCATCAGCAAGCTCCTCACCAAGCAGGCTCACTGCGTCAGTCGCCCTTCGAAGGAATCCTTGGCGGAGAGCGCGACGCTCCCGAGCACGCTCAAGCACGTCTTCCACACCATCATCTGCCCCAAGCAAGCGCAGGGGGCTGCAGGTCAGCGCTCCCCCTCCGGGCTAGAGGCTGGCACCCTCGCGACGGCTGGGCACGCCGCGTCAGAAGCCCGGCCTGGGGCCAGCCCGACCTCAGGAGAAGAGCGCAGGAAGCGCCTTAGCCAACCGCAGTCCACGACCAGGCGAGAAGCCCATGGCAGGTTGGCTATGCCACGAGAAGGCTCGCGAAGGAGGATCGCGAGGTGCGCGGGGCCACGATACGCCTCAGGATGGTTCGCCTCTTCGATCGCCCTCGCCACAAGGGCTCCGCTGCTTGGGGCGCTCGAGGACGGTGGAGGGGGCAAAGCCAAGGGGGACGGCTCCTCAGCCGTCTCAGCAAGCTCGGCTGGAAGGGGCCTGTGGAGCAAGGGTCAGTAAGAGCAACGGAAGGATCAGGAGTAGGGAAAGGAGAAGGCTTACTCATCAGTGGTGAAATACTTTCTACGCTTCAGCAGGCGACAAGGGTAACCATCGCCCAGGGCCTCCCTTCTCTTCCGGAGAGCCCCAAAGTCCACGCGGAAGCGGCCTAAGAGTCGGGCGCAGGGATCGACCTGCGACGAAGATGGAGCGTTAAGATGATCAGCGTCAGGGGCGCCTGCCTGATGTGCGCTGCCAATCGCCTCCCCAAGAGAAGCAGCTGGAGCCTCAAGGGCCCCAGTCGCAGGTGCAGAGGGCAGCTGTTTGTCACCCTCAGCCTCAGCGGTACGGGCCCCGATAACTGCTTCCTCATGAGCCTTGCCCGGTGTCGTCACCACGCCGGGAGCCCCCTCGGCCTCTGGCGCCTCGTACCTCCCTGCTCCGCCACTCGAGGACGAGTCGCCTTGGCCGACTGGAAGGGCAGTCACCACCACCGGATTCTCGCGAGAGCCCTGAAGGCCAGCGGGGCGCAGCCGCCACTCATCAAAGGCAGGCATCTGCTTCACAAAGTCGACCCTGCTCTGGCAGAGGTACAGCAAGGCCCCTCCCTGCCGAACGCTGTCGGGGTTGGGGTCCCCAGCCAGGGTCAAGAGCGCCGTCTTCAGCACCTCAGGAGCCAGGTCCTCTTCCTGGAGCCTCATACTATCCTCGCGCCCACGGAAGGCTCATGTCCGGCGAGAGTGGCGTTGAAGAGGAGCAACGCGGCATAGGAGGAACTCCTTCAGCACCTTGGGCGCTGTCACGCCAAGCGGCGCCAGACGAAGACGAGCCGGGGGCTCTCAAGCGCCACCTGGCCCCAGCCCGAATTGGGGACAGCAGGCGAGGTCAGCTCCGTTAGCAGGGGGCTGGGCACCCCTGCATCCACATACAGCCACCGCTCGCGGAACCCAACCGCGGGCAGGGGGGCTTGAAGTCAATCCCAGAGGCGGTAGTCTCTGGCGCGGCAACGAAGCTTACGCACGCCCAGCATTGGGTAGGGTCGACAAGGTGCAGCGAGAAGAAGTGGCATAGCAAGGCAACCGAAGGAGGGATGCCCACCATGGCTTCGCAGACGAAGGCGAAGACCGAAAGGAGGGTGATGGATTCAGGACTCAGATGCAGCATGTGGATCTGATAGTGGGAGAGCACGGCATTGAAGAAATCAGAAAAGGGGAGAACCAGACCTGCCCACAGGGCGTCGGCGAAATATGGGACCTCGGTAACTATCCTGCCGATGGAGAAGTGTGACGGGGGCCAGGCCCTCGTTCTCCCGCATTCGTTGAAGATGGTGGCCAGAGCCAAGCTGACCTTACCCAAACCCTCGGCGGGGGCCGCCAACGGCGGCGGGCGAGGCGGAGACACGGGATTCTTCCCCCTTCCCTTCTACGTTGGGGCCATGGCGATAGGAAAGGGGGGGAGGATTCGAGGTTGAATTGAAAACAGAAACCAGGGTTCGAGCGGAGGAAGGACAGGAAGCGCTCGAGCGATAAAAGGGGAACGGCTGTGTACGACTAGGGTCCGCCTAGCAAGGCGCAAGATAAGGAGGGCGTGGGGGAACAGTGTCGCCCACGTCCAATCAACCGCCACGTGGCGCCCAAGGCCGTAGGCTGTTAGGGCACGCGGCGCTTCACTCTTGCCCTTCTGCCTCCCTGCACGGCCAAGTCCGGGCGCGCCTTGGCCCCGGGGGCTACTGTCAGCGTTCTGGGAACGGGGGTCCCCAGACTTGCCTGCCTGCGGCCTGCGGCGTGGCTCAAAGGGGGGCCTAGCACGGCCCATCTTCACCAACACAAACTCAAGACCCTCGCGAGGGGCCAAGCCTCGCGGGGCGGACGACACGGAGCTTCCTCAGGCACGGCCTCATCAGGCTGGCTCACGAGGAGGCGGAGAGATCAAGGCGGGGTACCTCGTGAGGTGCCCGTGACGCAAGCCATGACGACTCAGGGCGCCAGGAGGGTGCCAGCCCGCGCAGCGTCCTTCTTTCCTCTTTGGTGCAAAGGGGGCAAGCGCAGCCGTGGAGTACCGAGGCGTCAGGCAAAGGTTGCCATTTCGGTGCAACGAGACCAAGACCAGGAGGACTACGAGACGGAGGTCACCGTGGAGTCCAAGATGGCGTCATCACCAGAGCTTTGCGCAGGGAAGACTACTTTTGTTAGGATAGTTGATACTTGCTGTCCCCCTTCAAATTAGCCAGCCATTGTTGGCTCCCTTCCCGCTCAATATTTGGGGAGAGGACCAGGGCCACTATAAATAAGACCGGCCACCCACGTAGCAAAGGGTTCGGCCCAGTCTCCTCCAAGGGCTCGACAAGCAGAGAGGTGGCAAGCAGAGAGAGAGAGATAGAGAAAGGTGGTTGAACTCCTCCCAGCAGTTCATCGCCCCAGCCAAGGACAGACCCTCGCGAGGCTGTTCTCCCTTGTATTGTTCATCATCATCAGCCCAAGAGGCAATCCACCACACCACACACTGGAGTAGGGTATTACACCACAACGGTGGCCCGAACCAGTATAAACCCTGTGTCCCTTATGTTGTTCTTTTCATAACTTTGATCCTAGCATGGCAGAGGGGTGCAGGAAGGTAGGAGGCGAAATCTCCGCGCACACCCTAGTGTTCGAACCTCAAGGGTCTGTCGGAACACGAAATCCGACAATATCCAAAGGTTTTGGTGCCCATTATGCCTCCGAAGAGGACGAAGAGGAGGAGGAAGACGAATCCCCTGCGGGGGGGAGAAGGAAGAGGACGGCCTCCGCACCCTTGGAGGCTGAACTGCCAAAAGGGGAAGGGCTACTCTTCCGGAGGAGTCCACTGCCGCCGCCGACAGCAGCCCAGCATGGGATCCCAGGGCCCAGCCCCTGGTGAACTCGTGAGTATATAAAATCCGAGTACGTTTAAGCGTCCGCACTCATCGTGGCTTAGTATTTTAGCCTGAGCATATATATATTTTTTGTAGTCCGGCGATGTCCCGTACCAAACAATCCTCATCAGAGGACCTGCTGAGCTCAAATGCTATGGAGAGCGGGACGCCCCAGAGGCCCCTTCCTCCAAACCGGTGCATAACACCGAGGCTCCGTCCCAGAAGTACTCCGGCCAATGAGGAAAGGAAGAAACCGTGAAGGCGGCACCTGGAGGTCAAACCGCAGGGGCCGGACACGTGGGGGAAAAGATTCCCATGGGGTCTGCCGGCAGGGGCGATCCTGAGTTCGGCTCCCCGTCGGATACGATTCCAGAGACCTATATGGCTCCAGAATCAAGAAGGTAGCCTCCTTCGGCTGGAGGGGGCGTGCTTGTTCCGCTGGTGACCTCTGTCCATCTAGAAGTGTCAGATGCTTTGTTGGTGGCGTTGTGAGTGCGGTGATTGAGAAGATTCGGTCAAATGAGAGTGGACTGAAGGAAGCCTGTATCAGCCTTATAAGAGGCTTGGAGGTATGTTTTATGAGTTGTCGAAGAGTGTCATAGTATAGATAGTAACCCCTGATACACTGTTCGGTGAAAGAAAGAACCGGACAGGGGATCGAATTGATGATCGCAGGAAGACTCATTGAATGACATTGATTTCTCTTCTTGTTTCAAGCAGGTACCTATAGCAGCTGCTGCCTCTCGTACTACGGAGATCTCCGGACTGAATCAAAGTTTGAAGCGGGCCATAGAAGAACTTGGCCAGTTGAAAATGCAGTTGAGGGATAAACAAGGTATGCACAAGCATTGCGCGCATTTATTGTGAAATAAATGTTCAGTATGAAATAAGCCGCATAATTTGTGCTAGGGGTTATGACCGAAGTCGAGGCCCTCAAAACGGCCGTTGCCGAGGCCAAGAAAAAGGCGGCCACAGAGCGGACTCTTCGTGAGAAACACGAGGCCAGAGTTACTAAAGCTGAGTAGGAGCTGCAAGAGGCCATAAGTAAATGTGAGACCTTGCAGCAAAGTTTAACGGAGAAAGAATCCGAACTCACCAAGGCGCGTCAAGCCACGAGCGATGTCCGGGGGGAAACCCAGAGCGCCCTGCAGGGGATCCAACAGGCGAGAAAGATCGCGGCGGGTAAGGCTTTTCTCATGTAAAGCAAGTATTTGAAGGGAAAACTATGTTTCTGATTTTGAATTCGGATTTCTCAGGTGTATTTACCGAGCTACCTTGCAGCATATCAGATCCCACCCAATTCTACCGAGCTGAAGAAAGGAACATCGCAGATAAGCTCTTCTGGTCGTAGTATTTGGCAACGAATTATCCGGTGCCTTTTGCCGATCAACTGAAACAGCTGATCGAACTGCATAGGGCGGCAGAACTAGCCATGAAAGATATGGTTATCCGGCTATGGTCTGCCGAGCTGATTCCAAGCAGCTACTTCGGGCTCGTGAGGCGGCTTGTAAGTGCTTGCCCTCGACTTGACGTCATCAAGCGGTCGGTCTATATAGAGGGAGCGCCAATGGCCTTCGCCCGTGCAAAGGTGCACTGGGGGAAGATGGATGTCGAAAAGCTAATGACGGGAGGACCGCCAGAGGGGAAGGAGCACCGCAAGCCCGAATTATATTATGAGAGTGTCCTGAAAGGATCCTACCTTGCAGCGGAGCTATGCACCAAGGACATTATATTTCCATGAATGCCAATCATGTTGTCCTTTGTATTGTTTGAACAAGGTCGTTTATTTGTCGCCTGTTATATAAAAGTTTACCCTCCTGTGCGGTCGTTTTTATATTAATCCTGAGATTTGGCCAGTCGTCGGCTTCTGCCCCCACGTAAGAAGTACAGGGGTGTTCGGGATAAACCTAAGCACTCTTTATCCTAGTTTTGGGTCCTTCGAAGGAGGTGCTTAGCACAACGAACCAGGCAATCGGACTATAGGGATTTATCACTCTCACTTGGCCATAGGAGCTTTAGTATGGTTGTCGCAGCCCCTTGTGTTCGAAAGACCGTACTAGCGGCTCTATAAGCGCCTGATCGGAGAAAAAACTGATCCATCGCACGCTGCATTGGTTATGGCATTATGCGAGAGAAATACTTAAAGATTTTGTAACCGCTCGAACAGCTGACTAGCTCTCGCCGTATCATGACAGTCAGTTTTAGGCTTTCTCTACTAAGGTGCTCATCCGGAAGAACCGGGACACAATCGCAGTAGTTCTCCCAGTGCTACCTTAGCCGATATAGCGGAACGTAAGGTAACAAAACATGGGAGCCGGGCAAACCCAACTATTGACCCAAGACATGATTCGGAGCTGATGCATATAATGCTATAGGTTCGGGGTGCCGAACTTCCATGAAGGTGTTCGGACTTTTATTGACGCGTTACGGGAAAACGAAGCCCCTGGCATATTTAAGGCATATCGCTGTGTGCGGATGCCACTTGACAAAATGATTTCGATAAGAAATAATCAGCAGGTAAACGTCATATAAATCCACATTTTGTATTCGAAAAATACGTCTATACGTATGGGTACAAGTAATGTGATAAAAAGGGGTTGTGATAGCCGAACCTGCTGTGACCAGGGGGAAGAGGTTGAGTGCGGATCCGTAATATAGCCGGACGGTCACTGCGGGGAATGTCTAAGGATTCCCTAACATGTTCAAGCTGCCTCCATGTAGTCCGTCTTGGTCGGTGCAAAGGTGAACCTGCGAAGGAAATATAAAAAATGTTTACGTGCCGGAGGGTGGTTGAACCGCTGAGTTCGGCCTATCATGGCCTTCGCCGGAGTGTTTAGTTGAGCTCTGGACGAGCCGGGGTATCCTTCCGCGAAGTAGTTTGGAGCCCCTTGACGGTGTCTGGGTTGGCAATTTAGGTGGTATTTACTGCGTTCACTAATTGGATATGGAGGAGGGGCGAATTTATTTTGCCCTCCTGTGTTCGGTGATCTGGGCTCTTCGTTGGTATCGTCGCTTTGAGACCCCCCCTTTGTCTTTGTCGCCTGCCTTGCCGGCTTGTTTGAAGACCCAACATTCTCTGTTGGTATGGGTGAGTGGCGTTTCTGGGGTGCCATGAATTTGGCATTGGCGATCAAGTATGCGGTCCAGATTGGATGGACCCAGATTTTTATTTTTGGGTGGCCCTTTCTGCTGACTGGACTTTGAGCCCCTGAACCCGACACTAACTGCCGTATTTTCGGTGTTTGCACCACATTTGCGGTGCTTGTGTTTGTTGCATCATGGTTTGCCATTGCTATCCCTGGCTTCTGATATGCCATGTTTTCTTGCTGTATTGGTACTACGAGCCAACCATCTATCTTCGCCCACACAAAAGCGGGTCATAAGTGTCGTGAGGGCTGCCATGTATTTTGGATTCTCTTGACCGAGGTGCCGGGCGAGCCATTCGTCACGGATATTATGCTTAAATGCCGCTAAGGGCTCTGCATCCAGATAGTCGACAATTTGGTTCTTCTTGGTTAGGAACCGGGTCCAGAATTTCCTGGCCAATTCCCCTGGCTGCTGAGTTATATGACTTAAATCGCCAGTGTCCGGCGGTCGCACATAAGTGCCCTGGAAATTGTCCAGGAATGCCTCTGCCAGGTTCTCCCAACTTCCGATGGAATTTGCTGGCAAGCTATTGAGCCAATGCCAATCCGGCCCTTTGAGTTTTAGCGGGAGATACTTGATGGCATGTAGGTCATCCCCGCGGGCCATGTGAATGTGGGGGAAGAAGTCTTCTATCCATATCGCGGGGTCTGTAGTCCCATCGTATGATTCAATGTTTACAGGTTTAAACCCTTCTGGGAATTCGTGATCCATTACTTCATCAGTGAAGCATAAGGGGTGTGCGGCGCCTCTGTGCTGGGCTTTATCACGACGTGGTTCATACGTGTCTTGTCTGCCGTGTTCGGCTCGTTCGTATTTGCTTTTAGTATATCCGACGTGATGATCATCGTCGCGTGTTGGTGCGCGCCCCCGTGATCCGTAGATCGATCTTGCATGTTTTGCCTTGTTTTCCAATACGTCTTGCAGGTCCCGCGTGTTGCCCCGGGCCTTGGCATTTTTGTTTGATTGGCGGCAGGGTGCGGGCTGGACTTCGGGCTGAAATGCCTCTCTGTCTCGGCCACGAGGTGGCTCGTCAGCCGTATCATACGCTGGTGATGTAGATTTCAATGCTTCCTACTCGAGGTGAGGTAGCAACATGCGCTTTGGATAACTCTTGGAGGGGCGCTCGAGTTCATATTCCTCGGCCGCAAGGACTTCGGTCCATCAGTCTGCTAGCAAATCTTGATCAGCTTGTAGCTGCTGTTGCTTTTTCTTCAAGATATTTGTTGTGGCCATAAGCCGGCGCTTGAAGCACTCCTGTTCGACGGGATCCTCAGGCACGATAAATTCTTCGTTGCCGAGGCTCACCTCGTCTTCGGAGAGAGGCATGTAATTGTCCTCCTCCGATTCTCCATCTGCTGCCCGATCTGGAGGGCTAGCTTGTTCACCCTCCCGCTCTAAATCGTGCTGGAGGGGATTGTTGTCGTCTTCGGCACTATCCGGAGTGTTATTGTCTCTTGTGCCAGTATCACTACTTTTGCTATGGCGGGACTTAGAGCGGCGCCGCTGACTTCGGCGCTTGGGTTGCTTCTTGGAGGGGTCATCCTTCGATGTCTCGTCGCCATTGCCTTCTTTGGGGGTGTCTACCATGTATATATCATATGATGAGGTGGCGGTCCAGCGCCCTGTTGGCGGTGGTTCCTGTTCGTCTCCTGCATCGTCATCCATACCGCCGGTGTCTTTGGAGTCGAAGTCGAGCATGTCGGTTAAATCATCGACAGTGGCTACTAAGTGGGTGCTGGGTGGGGAGCGAAATTCTTCGTCGTCCGCATCCCATTCTAGCCGGACATAGTTCGGCCAAGGTTCTCCTGACAAGGAGAGACAACTTAACGAATTTAGCACGTCACCAAAAGGTGTGTGCTGAAAGATATCCGCGGAGGTGAACTCCATGATCGGCGCCCAATCGGATTCAATAGGCATGGAAGTAGGCGGCTCGGAGTCCGTGGCCAGAGACAAATCCAGTGGTTCGGCAACACGGCTCTCGTAAGGGGTGAAGTCAGTATCCGACTCTATCGCCACTGAGAGTGCGGCCTCCATGGCGGGGTCTATCCACCCATCCCCGGATGGTGCAATTTGCTCTGAATTAAAGGCCGGAGTAGTTGTAGGTGTGATCTCCCGAACACTCTCTGACAGCAAAGCTAAATCATGCTCGTCATGATCGTGCGGCGCACCTGACATGGGCTCGAATCCATCGAAGATCAAGTCTCCGCGGATGTCGACAGTGTAGTTTAAGTTTCTAAACCTGACCTGATGGCCAGGGGCGTAGCTCTTGATCTGCTCCAGATGGCCAAGCGAGTTGGCCCATAGTGCGAAGCCGCTGAATACGAAGATCTGTCCAGGGAGAAAAACTTCACCCTGGACCGCATCGTTACCGATGATCGAAGGAGCCATCAACCCTTATGGTGATGGCATAATGGAACTCTCAATGAAAGCACCAATGCCGGTGTCAAAACCGGCGGATCTCGGGTAGGGGGTCCTGAAGTGTGTGTCTAAGGCGGATGGTAACAGGAGGCGGGGGACACGATGTTTACCCAGGTTCGGGCCCTCTCGATGGAGGTAATACCCTACTTCCTGCTTGATTGATCTTGATGATATAAGTATTACAAGAGTCGATATACCATGAGATCGTAGAGGCTAAACCCTAGAAGCTAGCCTATGGTATGATTGTTGTTCTATGGACTAAACCCTCCGGTTTATATAGACACCGGAGGGGGCTAGGGTTACACAGAGTCGGTTACAAGGAAGAAGATCTACATATCTGTATTGCCAAGCTTGCCTTCCACGCCAAGGAGAGTCCCATCCGAACATGGGACGAAGTCTTCAATCTTGTATCTTCATAGTACAACAATCCGGCCAAAGGATATTGTCCGGCTGTCCGGAGACCCCCTAATCCAGGACTCCCTCAGGTACCCCTCAGGGTCGACCCACCTTTCCAAGTAACAATTGTAAAGTCATAGTAACCATAGTAATTGTGTGTCTAACGCCAAGGGAAACCTTGAGGAACCACCCTCGGTGGGTTCCACTCGATGTAATCATTAATGTTAACATAAGAGGAAGCACCCTCGAGGTCTACACTTGAGGGGTTGCACGACAGAGTCGTATCGGAAGTGGTTAAGGAGGAAATTACCCTCGATGACCATGACCGAATAGATACACTACAGAGATTTCATCAGGAGTGATGTATGAGGTGTTACCCTCGGCACTCAATAGTAACTCTGTAGAGTTGTACAACTAGGGGGTGATGTGCGGTGTCGGGGCCAAGACGTCGATCACATTGATGGAGTCATTGAACATAAAGCGGGGCAACTAGGACAAGGTGGGGGTCACTGATGGATCTCTAACCAACCTATACTAAGTAGTTTAGAATAAGAAGGTAAGGTATGAAAGCAGATAACAAAAACAGGCTATGCATCAGAGTAGGATTATACAGAAAGCAGTAGCAGTTCTAATGCAAGCATGAGAGGGAAAGAAATGGGCGATATCGGAATACTCAAGGGGTGTTTGCTTGCCTGGAAGCTCTGATGTAAAGGAAGAAGTGTCGTCATTGACGTAGTCGATCACAAGGGCATCAACATCACTCTCAGGGTCTACCGGAGAGAAGAGGGGGAAGAAACAATAAATACATAGCAAGCTAGTGCATAACAGGAAAACATGTAGAGATAGACGTGTTCTAACGCGATGCTACGCGATACCGGTGAAGGGGGAGAACGTCCGGGAATGCTTCCCGAAGTTTGGCATTTTCGGACAGATGAAACAAAGGGGGACGGTTGCATGTTTGCTATGCTAGGGGTGTGTGACATATGAACGGACCGCGCATTCAGATTCGTTTCATTGTTCTGAGCAACTTTCCTGTATAAAACTTTTTCATCCGAGTTACAGTTAATTTTCTATGAATTTTTCAAAGTTTTAACAATATGTCGAAAATACTTTTAATTCGAAAATACAGGTTAAATGCTAGGTGCACCCAGCTCTGCATACACAGAAGTGTACCAGAGACTGACAGGTGGGCCAGTGGATCCCGGTTGACCAGTCAACGCTTGACTGGTCAACAGGGGATGGGGTCCCCCTGTCATAGGCTCATTTAACTAAATGAAGATTAAACATCTAGTTAATTAAGTTAATGAACTTTTAAACTAATTATTTTATTAATAATTTTAATTTTATTTATTTATTTCAATTTTCATTTTCGTTTTCTGTTTAACAGGGGGCGGGTCCCGTGTGGCAGTGGCCTAGTCGGGCCACACATAGCCAGCACGGCCACGGTCGTGGCTATGGCTAGAGGCGGCGGCGGCTAACGGCAAGGGGGCGCCGGCAGGAAGGGGCAGTGGCCGGCGCGGCAAACAGTGCGAGGCTGGGCGGCAACGGGGCTCGCGGTGGTCGAAGGATGGCGCGGCGCAGCAGTGGTGGTGCCTGGAGACCAAAGTTAGGTCACAGCAGGAGCGCGTCGAGCGCGGGGTCGGTGTGGCCGGAGCATGGCACGCATGCGCGACGAGGGAGGAAAAGGGGAAGGTGGAGACCGGGGGCCTCACCAGCAATGGAGGGAAGCGGGGGCGACGAGGCTTGGAGTCGGCCGGCGATGGTGAGGCGGGGAGGCGTCCCGGCGGTGGAGTCAGGGGGAGGTGGCGCCGGCGATCCGGCGACAGCGGCGGTGCACATCGGCGGGGGCGAAGGGGTCGTGGCGACGAGTGGCTTCGGGTCGGGCGCGCCACGCGGGAGGAGAGGGGGGCGAGGCGACGGCGGGGTAGCGCCGGGATGCGTCGGCGAGGTGGCACCGGCGTGGTGGTGCCGGGGGAAGGGCGGCGGCGCCGTGGTGAAGGGGTCGGGGCCCTCTGCCCCGATCAAAACGGGGGGAGGGGAGAGAGGCATGGGGGAAGTGGGGAACGGGAGGGGTTAGGGTTCGGGGAGTGGGGGTTAGGTAGGCGCGGCTGGGCCGGCCTGGGGGTTACCCGGGCCGAGGCCTAGTGAGGGGCGGGGCCTCTCCCTTTTTCTGTTTTTTTGTTGCCTTCTCTTTTTCTTTTATATACTTTTGCCTTTTTTCTTTTCTGATTTCCAAAACTTTTCCAAACCAAAACAGTTTTATAGATTATAAAACTTACACCTAAAATATTAGTATAATTTAGGCTACTGCCATATTAAGTTGAACATTTAAGTAGAATAGTTTAGTATTTTTACAATTTAGAAAGGCAATTAAATTATCGAATAGGCCACTATTTTATTTAGTTTAGGGCAGTTAAACACCTTATAAAAAGGTTGGTTCACCACCAATATTAACAAATGATTAATTGCCACATGATGGACATTTTAGATTTCATGTTTGTGAAATTTTGAATTTCACTTAGAAATTGAATTTGAATTCAAGTGGAATTTGAAATGAGAGAGAACCAAAGATGAACAAACAACATTTTTGCAAAAGGATTAACTTAACCCTACGGGTTACTGTAGCAACATTACACCGGGATGTTACAGGAGGCGACTCCCCACAGGAGAAGATGGCGTCGACATTGACTCAGAAGATGACGATGATGCTGCCAACCAGAAGAAGAAGAACAAGAAACGCAACTAGTAGCGCAAGGAGAATGCAGTGTTGGTTATCGAAGGATCTGGCACTCCTAGTACAGATAAGAAGGCCAAGACCAAGGCCCCCAGCAAGGAATTTGCCGCGTGCACTAACTGTCGGGAAGCTGCGACGAACGAGAAGGCTAGGAAGGATGACGGACCGTACTTCAAGATCCAGCGGACCAAGGGCCATGATCTCCAAGAGTGTCATCAAATTGAGCAACTTGTCAAGAAGTATAAAGCTGAGTACGAGAAGCGTGACAAGGAGAGAGACCAAGATGGCGTTGGCGGGAAGGGCCAAGGTGGCAAAGCAGACTGCCCCGGCAAGGTCCCTCAAAATCAAGGGAAACCTACTAAAGCCCATGAGAAGAAGGAAGGTGATGACGAAAGCGATGAATAAGATGAAGAGGTGGCAAAAGAGAATTGAACTATCAGACCGAGAAGATTGTGTTCTACGTGGTCGAGCTTCCTTTATCATAGAATGGGATACTTGGTCGACCTGCCCTGGCAAAGTTCATGGCGGCATACCACTATGCCTACATTACCATGAAAATGCTAGGACCAATAGGTATTATTTCGATCCCGTCAGACAAGAAGGACACAATCATATGTATGGATAAGATGTACCGGGATGTAGTCGTTGTCGAGGCCGCAGAAGCTGCAGTCCCCGCCAAGGAAAACAAGCGAGGAAGAAAAGCTAGTAGGGATACCAGCAAGGAATCTGGGAAACGCACCTCTCCGGAGTGTGCCATGCATGTTGAGACTTACCAGAGAGAGTTCCACTAGCAAGAGATCCACGGTTACTGCACCAGCTGTGAAGAAGCTCCCCACAGGGCTTGTTGGCGTTGATGGTACGTTTACGATCAGCTCCACACTTGACGTCAAATATGAAAGCGCGCTTGTTGCCTTCCTTCGGCCAAATGTCGATGTGTTTTTCCTGGCAACCATCTAACATCCCTAGTTCTCCCAGGGAGGTAATCGAGCACCACCTTGTTGTTTGCCCTCATGCCAGGCCCATCAAGCAGAAGGTCAGGAAGGAAGCCTTGGAGTGGCAGTAGTTCATTGCCAAAGAAATCAAGAAACTTGAAGCAGCTGGTTTGGTTAGAGGATTATTGCATCCAATGTGGTTGGCAAATCCAGTGGTGGTGCGCAAAGCAAATGGGAAGTGGAGGCTTTGCATAGATTTCACAGATCTGAATAAAGCATGCCCGTAGGACCAATTCCCCTTACTGCGCATGGATTCCACTTCCGGATGTGATATGCTTTCCTTCTTGGATGCCTACTACGGGTACCATCAGATATTCATGTCTGAGGAAGACGAGGAGAAGACTGCGTTCATAACCCCATTTGGCATGTACTGCTTTGTGCAGATGCCCTTTGGGTTAAAGAGCACTGGGTCCACTTTTGCAAGAGCAGTGCAAATTGGTTTTGAGTCTCAGCTGCACAGGAATATTGAAGCTTACATGGATGACATAGTGGTCCAGACCAAAGACATATCAACACTCATTTAGGACTTAGAAGAATCCTTTGCAAACCTGCGCCAGATCAACTTGAAGCTGAACCCAGAGAAGTGTTTGTTGGGTGTTCCCTCCGACAAACTACTTGGCTTCTTTGTGTCTCACCGGGGGATAGAGGCCAACCCTGACAAGATCAAAGCAATCGAGCAGATTCAAGCACCCAAGATGGTCAAGGACGTGAGGCCCATAAGTGGATGTGTTGCCGCGCTTAGTAGGTTCATTTCCAAGTCTGCAGAGCGCACCCTACCATTCTTAAATTTTTTGAAGAAGGCAGGACCCATGAAGTGGACCCCGGAGGTGGAAGCGGCACTACAGGACTTAAAAACTTACCTTTCCTCTATTCCCACCTTGGTTGCTCCTAAACCGCAAGAGTCGTTGCTTCTATATCTAGCGGCAACCAATCAAGTGGCTAGCGTAGCACTAGTGGCATAGGGGGAAGTGGAAGAAAGAGCAGCTGGAGCTACTGTCCTCTCCGGAGAAGGAAGTGAACCAGTCACAGAAGGATTGAGTGCGGACCAGGAGAAAGAAGAGCAGGGTAGTGAAGGCAATCCCAAGACCGCGGCAAAGAAGAATGTGGTGCAGCGACCAGTCTACTTTGTAAGCTCAGTATTGCAGGGGGCTAGGTCAAGGTATTCTCGGGTGCAGAAATTAATATTCGGCCTCGTCATGGCCTCAAGGAAGATGCGCCACTACTTCCAAGCCCACGAGATCACGGTTGTCACCTGTTTCCCTTTACAACGCATACTGAGGAACCTTGAGGCCACCGGCATAATAGTTGAATGGGCATTGGAATTATCAAGCATTGTACTTAAGTACGAAAGCACCTCGACCATTCAGAACAGAGCGTTGGCGGAATTCATTGCAGAGTGGACACCTACCCACACGAAGAGATGCTGGAAATAGTTATCCCCAGCGAAGAAGCGCCCCAAGAGTGGATCATGTACTTTGATGGTGCTTTCTTGCTGCAGGGTGCGGGGCCTGGTGTGCTCTTCATCGCACCCACCGGAGAGGACCTGAAGTATGTGGTCCAAATGCACTTCCCTCGGAAGGAGGCTACAAACAACACTACTGAATATGAAGGTCTCCTTGCCATGCTCAGGATCGCGATAGAGTTGGGGGATTAAGTTGTTGATCATCCTTGGAGATTCACAACTTGTGGTGAGGCAAGTCAACAAGGATTACCAGAGCCCGTTAATGGAGACATATGTTGAAGAGGTGAGGAAATTGGAGGAACACTTTGATGGATTACAAATGGAGCACGTACCACGTGTGGAAAGCAGCACTGCTGATATATGTCAAAGTGTGCCGCAAAAAAGCTCCGCGTGGAACCAGTGACCTTTGTCCTCCATCTAACTCAACCATCAGTATCTCCATTGGCGATGTCTAGCAAGAGGAGGAAGCTGGACTCCGGCAAGCCTTTACCAGAAAAACCTTCAGAGGACCCTGGTAGAGGAGCTACCGGGAACAACTCCACCTCACTTGGCAAGCCACGCTCTCCCACATGACCACGAGTCTTTATGGTTGAGGCAGGCACTGATGCGTCTCCGTCGTATCTATAATTTTTTATTGTTTCATGCCAATATTATACAACTTTCACAAATTTTTGGCAAATTTTTATATGATTTATTGGACTAACCTATTGATCTAGTGCCCAGTGCCAGTTCATGTTTGTTGCATGTTTTTTGTTTCGCGGAAAATCCATACCAAACAAAGTCCAAATGCGATAAAAATTTACGGCGAATTATTTTGGAATATTTATGATTTTTGGGAAGTGGAATCAACGCAAACAGGGGCCCACATTGACCACAACCCACTAGGAATCAGGTGCCCTCCTTGAAGGTCGGTTGGGGCCCTTCTCCTGGCGCAAGAAAGATAATTTATGGAAAAATCATTTAAAAATTCCAGTGCAATCGGAGTTACGGATCTCCGGGAGTTTAAGAAATGGTGAAGGGCCAAATCTGGGGAACGCGAAACAGAATCATATCTTGGAGGGTCTCCTGCGCCTCCACCGCCATGGTGGCCATGGACTAGAGGGTGAACTCTCCTCCCATCTATTGGGGAGGCCAAGGAATAAGAAGAAGGAAGGGGGCTCTCCCCGTCTCTCCCAATGGCACCGGAGTGCCGCCGGGGCTAGGATCATGACGGCGATCTACATCAACAATATAGCTACCGTCAACACCAACTTTATCCCCCTCTATGCAGCAGTGTAACACCCCTTATCCCAGTTGTAATCTCTACTTAAACATGGTGCTCAACTCCATGTATTATTTCCCAATGATCTATGGTTATCCTATGATGTTTGAGTAGATACTTTTTGTCCTATGGGTTAATCGTGATCTTGGTTGGTATGGTTGTATATTTTATTTATGGTGTTGTCCTACTGTGCCCTCCGTGTCATGCAAAAGTGAGTGGTCCCCGCTGTAGGGTGTTGCAATATGTTCATAATTAGCTTATGGTTTGTTGCGAGAGTGACAGAAGCTTAAACCCGAGTAGTTGGGTTGTTGCGTATGGGATAAAGAGGACGTGATACTTAATGCTATGGTTAGGTTTCATGACCTTAATGATCTTTAGTAGTTGTGGATGCTTGCTAGAGTTCCAATCATAAGTTCACATGATCCAAGAAGAGAAAGTATGTTAGCTCATGCCTCTCCCTCATATAGAATTGCAAGAATGATTACCTGTACTTATTATCGGTTGCCTAGGGACAAATGACTCTCTTGTTGACAAAAGCTATCCACTTTTATTACCTTGCAATTTATCCATAGTTTTATTCTCGCAAAGTACTCGTAGTTTTATGTAACACCCCATATGTAACCTGCCATATTTGTATTCCAACTCTTGCCATTTCCGGCACTAAGTTATGATATTTCCTCGTTGTTGGGTTTTTGTCTTCGTGTTGCTTTTGCCTTTGTCATGCATCTCATATCATGTCATCATGTGCATCGCATTTTGCATACATGTTCATCTCATGCATCCGGGCATTTTCCCCGTTGTCCGTTTTTCATTCCGGCGCTCCGATGTCCTCCGGTGTCCCCTTTGGCTTCTTTTCGTGTGCGGGTGTTAAACGTTATTGGATTGGACCGAGACTTGCCAAGCGGCCTTGGTTTACTACTGGTATACCGCTTGTCAAGTTTCGTGCCATTTGGACTTCGTTTGATACTCCAACAGTTAACCGAGGAACCGTGAAGGCCTCGTGTGTGTTGCAGCCCAACACCTCTCCAAAGTGGCCCAAAACGCACCTAAACCCCCTCCATCATCTCGGTCGTTCAATCACGATCGCGTGGCTGAAAACCGTGCTCAATTTGGAGCCTCCTAGCTCCCTCTACCTATAAATATGTGCATCTCCCTGAAAAATCTGGATCCCTAACCCTAGCCTCTTCCTCCCCGCGCCGCCAGACACGTCTCCGCCTCGCCGCCTCGACCACTCCCGCGCCGCCAAGTGTCACCGCCGCCATCTCCCCCGCGCGGCCCAGGGAAGTCCCTCCCGGCCCGCGCACCGCCGCCGCCCAGCTCCCTCGCTCGCGCCGCGACCCCACCGCCTTCGCTCGCCGCGCCGCCGCCTGCCATCCACGCCGGCGCCGCCGCCTCC